>NW_005842718.1:490533-541109 GCF_000455745.1 Alligator sinensis
CCCCCCCTCCTTTTATTCTTGGTCAGGTCACCCCGGGACATCTAAAAAAGCTAAACACACGTGCCTATTGTGCACACATACATTGGATGACTCTGGTATTTCTAATCCATCTATTCCAGGGGCGGGCAATTATTTCAGGCGGAGGGCCGCTTACTGAGGTTTGGCAAGCCATCAAGGGCTGCATGACAGACAGCTAGGGGCAGATATATATTAATTTTCTAAATTTTTTAGGGACCCCATGGGCCAGATAGAATGGCCTGGCAGGCCGCATCCGACCCATGGGCTGCATTTTGCCCGCCCTGATCTATTTTGTGTTTGCACCTTAGATCATAAATGTCCCCGGGACATTTTGTATCAAGCACATTGTTAAATACTGAACACATCCATATGAAGTTTGCAATGCCTTGGTTTAACTGACCGGTATCTGCATCGACATGAGATGCTGACTGCACAGTTCTTATTGCACAGTCATTTAGCACTTGCATACACAGGTACTAAATGACTGTGCAGTAACCAGCATTATTGCACAGTAGCATCTCCAAGCAGCAAAGGGTCCCTGAGCAGGAACCCGAGGCCACCAAGAACAGAGGACACACCACCAACCGAGCTCACCCACCCCACTGGGGGAGGGTGGGCATCGGCTCAACCTCCAGGCTGCAGATATCTGACATTCAAGAAAGACCCGCAGGGTGAAGCTCTCTCACCAATTGCCCTAATTTGTCCTGTAGGGTCCTATGCTACCCTGTGCCTTCCTTTTGCTCCCTATATACCTATAGAAGATAGACATGTGTGGCGCTATTAGGACAGAGTTATTTACTCTGCCTCATCAAACATGTAGACCCTGGCAGGGCTGGCTAGGGCACACGGGTGCTTCAGCATGGGGACGGCCTGCACTGAAGCATCCTCATGTCACAGCCAGTCTCTCTGCAACACTTGATGGTCTTCAAGGTCCCTTCCAGCCCTAATGTCTATGAAATCTATGACATCTATGAAACATTGAGCCAGGTCAGAGCAGCGCCAGGCCCCTCGAGCCCCCTGCCAGCTGAAGCTCCTCTGCCCCTGCTCAGTGTGCCATGGTCCCAGGCACACATGCAAATGGCATGCCCAGGAGCAATAAACGCTGGCACAAACTGTGCTGGAGTTTATTCAATCATCTTAATAGCTTGCGTAGATGTGCCCAGGAACACGGGTGTGTCTGAACCCCAGGTCCACCTCTGACCTATTCTGTGACCTCAGAAAAAGTCGCATCATCTTCCCGCACCTCTTTTTTCCCTTTGCAGTACAAGCCCTTCTCAACATGGACTGTCTTTGTAGGTGCATATTCAGATGAAGGGGATCCCAATCTCAGTGGGCTGCTAGATGCTATGAGTATCCAAATGCTAATTAATAACAGGGAAAATGGAAAATAGTTTTCTCTTTGGTTTGAGTTTCTGCCAGTACCCCCGTGGCTTAGTTTTTCCCTGCCTCAGCCACAAAGTTGTGGGCTTGGGATTTTTGCATAACAGAATAAGGGGGTACCAATTAGGGGGTCGGACTCGATGATCTATTGAGGGCCCTTCCGACCCTAACATCTATGAATCTATGAATCTGTGAATAAGTCCTCAAGCCTTTGCAGTGCTTTGCATCCCTAAATCTCAAAGTGCTTTTCAAAGCCATCAGTATGATTATCCCTGTTTTACAGCTGGAGAAACTGAGGCACAAGAGGGGATATCAACATCGACCTAGCTGGCCAGGGGCAGAGCCATTATAGAAACCAGGCCACCACAGTCCCTTCCACTTAAAAAGGGACCTTAGACTTAAAGAACAGCTGGGCTCCATTGATGGCCTTGCTGCAGATCTCTTGGACAACTTTTGGAAAGCCACTGCGGGCTAAATTTCAGAGAATATGTAAGGTATACATCTAATTTGGTGGGTGCCCTGAGCAACTGGATTATTTATGATGAGTGAGATCAAATGTTTGAGAGCTGGTTGTGTTCAAGAAGCACTCTGGGCCTGCGAGTCTCCAGCAGAATGCCATCCACACAGGAGAATGGATATTTCCATTGCTTGTGGACGGAGATCCCAAGACAAGAGCATATTTTGGCAGGTTTGGTTCCAGATGCTTAAAGTGAAAAAAGCATATTCCTGAGCTTGAATGAAAGGTTTAGGTCAAGAAACCCCAAATCAGTCAGAGAAGAAATAGCTTATCCATCGCAGAGACCGATGGGTACCAATAACAGCTTTTATCTTTTCTTAAGTATGTGAAGTTTATAGAAAACCTTGAAAAACTTTTCTGAAGATAATCGGTCAAGTTTGCAAGGCTGACAGTCCCTGATGCCCTGTTTGCTCGCCTGTGTCTTAAAGGGGAATATAAGGTAAAAGTCATCTCTCTTATAACCTACTGGAGAGTGAGTTAGCACAAGGGATGAATTGGACCCAAAATGTATTTGATGTAATATGAATCGACTTTATGGTGGCTGTTCCTTGGCATTGTTATGCCCTAGTTCTGAACCTTTAATTTTCGACGAGCTCTATCAGGGGGCAGCTGTAGCAGCCATTTGGTCTCGTCCAGTTGCTGCAGCCTCTGCAGAAATGAGACATACGCTTGTACACCCACAGGCAAACCCACATACAAGCACACACCATGCTTCTTCATGGAGACTTCTGCTCACTCTTGCGATTCCTTTCCTGGATATAACATACATGTCATTCAGACCAAATGACTGGTCTTTGAGTACGAGAAAATAGAGGAGAGCTGTTTTTTATGCATAAGAAAATATTTCATGAAAATGGTCCTTTCTAGGACATGTGGTGCAGAGAACAACACTATGATCCCTATGTGTTGCTCACAAGCTAAGAAATATGGCTGTCTTTACCTAGAAACCGGACCAAAGAAAACTTTGACACCAAGAAGTGGTACTAAAAAGTTTTCTGCCCTGGACAAGACCCTGCCAGAGAGTAGTGAGAGGTTGGAGTGGGAGTAGTTACTTCGACCTGTCCCGGGGACTCAAAGACTCTGGCTGCTGCCACCACGTTGCTGTCTGCCCACTCCCTACTGCCACGGCCCAGAGATCCTGCTGACGCTACCAAGACTTGCCGGGGGGCAACCATTCTGGCATCCCTCTAAGTCAGCACCCAAGGCTGGTGCCCCTACTCACCACCCTCGTTAGGCTGCTGATAATTAACACCCAGGTGAATAGACCAAAGTGACCAGATGATGGTTCTCATCTCCGAAAAGAGGTTTTGGAGTCCCCGAGCCTTCCTGTTTGGTTGAAGTCCAAACCACACTGCCTTTTTCACAAGACTGTGGATTTGTTCCACGACCCCGAGTTATTTCTCTATCACATCACATGTGTCTAGGAAACCAATGCATAATCCTTGCAGCTATACATTTGCACTGTAAATTCACCGCCTGGCACCACCCCACGTGCAGAGCATGCCAGGACTTGGAAGGACTAGCGAAAACAGCTTCTAGGTGTGACAAGACTAAATCGCCTCCCTTTGGCTGCCGTTCCTCCGGCATAATTGACAACTGGCTGCAGATCAAATATAACATTGGGAAAGAAGTAATCTAGATTCCCTTGTGGGAATGAGCTGTAAGGATGCTCTGGAAAATCCAGCACTCCTCCCAGGAAGCAGTTACAGGAAAGTTGTTCAAATAACCAAACATTTTCCCAAGCTTGGTGGTTCAGCCTGCCCTCCCACCATCTAGCTATCTACCATCTATTCAAACTGTAAAAATAAAACGTAGTAAAATCAATCATTCTTTTTACAGCAAGGAGAGCAAAGTATGTCCATCTCCCTAGTGGGAGACCTGGTCTTTTTTTTTTTTTTTTAATTTTAAACTTACTTAAGATTTGATGATTGAACAAAAGCAGACAAGAAAATATTGCAGTTATCTGACGTACAGAAGTGTAACACAAAGTCTGCTCATTATGGATAATATTTATGGCAGATCATAACATTAAATTACAACCCAGCCGCCTTAGCCAGAAATTTGTAACACCGCACATGTGCTTCTAATTAAGGGCTTTTGAAGTTGCCTTGGATATTTATTTTCGGGGGATTTAGTGCACAGAACGATTAAAGTTTGCTCTTGTTAGGAGTTCTGCAATCATACAAAAAAGAGCGAGAGAGAGAGAGAAAGACTACAAATGAACCGCTAATTAATACATATATAGTAATATATTCATTTGTGTGTGTGATGAATGTGTGTGCATGTATATGCATGTATGTGTTAATATGTATAAAATAATATATTACCAAAGAGAGAGACAAAAGGGTCCTTTGTTTTAAATGTGGTCAGAGTCCAAAATTTGCGACCGTAATTTTGTTTATAGGAAATCCTTTATAATGCTAGTTTAGTGTTTCCATATGGAATTCTCCTAGGACTCTTTTTTTTTTTCCCTCCCTTTTTTATTTGGATAAGGCAAGAGAAAAGTGAATGTACATTCCAAAGATGCATAGTCATTCCGGATCAAATTCAATGGATTCTGGCAGGAGTTGAAAAACACAGATGCAGTGTTTTAGGTCTCCTGCTGTGCAGCCTCCAGCTGTGAGTGTCTGGTTGAAGCACTTTGTAAAATCATGAAAACCCTATTAAATTCATGAAATATGATATACTGTATTTTTGAGCTAACTTTCCATTGAACTGTCCATGAAGATGGAATTTAGCTGGCTTGCTTATATATCGAACACACACAGACTCCCAAACAACAAGCCAATAGATATGTCAAGAGTTGCTGCAAACACTTCTTTTTTTCCCTTTCACTTTTAGGCTTGCTTCTTCTTTTCTAAACCCCAGGAGAACCTGGACTATTCTCTGAGTATTATTCTCTCTCTGATCCCATTCTACTCTTTGTGTGACTTGGATGTATAAATGACTTCCTTGCAATTAAAATCTTAAGGAGTCCCTGATGTTTAGGTGAATGAAAGTTAGCCTCTGACCTTTGAGAATGTGGCGTTGTATCGACCGGACTTTAAGTGTAGCACACGCAAGTGCCCCCTTCCAAATTAATACACACCCACATATATATATGTAGCATTCTATCGACTGGACTTTAAGTGTAGCACACACAAGTGCCCCCTTCCAAATTAATACACACCCACATATATATATGTAGCATTCTATCGACTGGACTTTAAGTGTAGCACACACAAGTGCCCCCTTCCAAATTAATAAATAAATAAATAAATAAATCTATCTATCTATTATATATATTAATTTGGAAGGGGGCACTTGCGTGTGCTACGCTTAAAGTCCAGTCGATAGAACACCACATATATATATGTGTGTGTGTGTGTGTATACATATAAATCTATATATATATATATAGATATAGATATAGATATATATCCCTTGCTAGGAAACTACCCAACTGAAAACAGTTTGATATTCTTAGTTCATTTCCTATTGGGCTATAATTCACATCATAAAACCATCGTATGTTTGGCTTTTTTTTTTTAATAGAAAAGTGAGAGAAGTCCCCTGAGGTGAATCATTTTGTTGTTAAAATTGTCCCTGAGACACAGGCAATTACAACCTCTCACATGCGTGGCAGGGTGAGATAAGTATGTATTTTAGTAAGCCCAGCCTGGCTTTGTTTATCTATGTGTCTGGGCACCCAGTTGATTGAAAGTTGTAACTAGTTTAATAAAATATAGGGGTACTGGTGTTCAGCACACAACTGTCTTTTGTATGAGGTTTTCTTTACTTCTGCACAAGGCAGACAGAGCCGTACTATAAAAGCACGTTGTACTTCTAATAGTGCCTTTATTCAAGGATCTCAACGCACTCTAGAAGCGCTAGGAATATACATTAGATTGTGAAATCTGCATCATGCAACCGCGTCTACACGATTGCACAGGAGCTTGTTACTACTGGGCAGTAGTGTCACACAGCACAAAGTGCGATGCAACACCGCTGTGCGGGAACAACGAGCTACTACGCAGTCAACGTCACCAAAAAGCCTTTTGGGGATGCTACTGCGCAGTAACACCAGTTACTGCCCAGTCATTTAGCACTTGTGCATGCAAGTACGAACTGACTGACGGCATAGTAACAACTGCATAGTGAGCGTCTCGTGTAGATGCAGCCAGCAAGCCATAACACATCATTCAGTAACTTCAATATCTAAAGGGGCATCTTCTGGCCTCAAGGTGAAAAATTCAAACTTTCCCTGATAGTGGGTTTCCATGGTTAAATGTCCTTGGTGTTAAATATTTGTGCCTTATTTCCAACCGCATTAAGCTGCATGAATTGGGATAGTGTGGAAACTGAGGTTTACATGACTTGCCCATGGTAACAAAGAGGCATGGGTAGAAATAAAGCAAAGGACACACAAAACTTCCACTTTGTTTCTTGAACCATTAGAGTATGCTACTTGCTACTTCCAGATCAAATTCTGCTTTATCCGTTCCACAGATACAGTGATTGTTTTGGGTTTTTTTTTGCTGGGACTACAAATGATGTCACTTAGATGTACTGTCAAGCTCCTCTTACAGTCTTCCTAAGTCTTCCTGGGTTGAATTTCCTTTGATGATTTGTAACGTTTCAGATATTTTGGTGGAACGTGTCTTGGAACAGGTTCAGAAATTCAAATTGGTTTGCATAAGAAATATCCAAAACCGTAACTCTTTGCTCAAATATCTCCAAGGCTTTTTGGTCTGGAAACCATGCTTGACAGGTCAGACTTCTTTGTCCTATCTGATCCCGTATGTGCTGAAATGGAGACAATGTGAGAACAGCCTTCCCTGTGGCATTTCCCACTTCCTATACCCAAGAAGAAGCACAGAAGACTGTGGGATCACTTTTTTTCTTTTAATTTACTGAAATGTTGAACCTGAATACTAGGGGTGTGCGAAACGGGCCGTATTCGATTCGTATTCGGCCCAAATTGGGGATAGTGATTCAATTTATTGATTCAGATCACTGTCCTGATTCAATTCCATCAAATCTGAATCAGATTTAATGCTGATTTGGAGAATCAGTGATTCAGACATAGACACAGATTTAAATGTTTTTTCTACATACCTCAAGATACCAGGCATGGCTCGTGAATGCTGTGATGCTGGGGCGGAAAGAGCATCCCACCAGAGTGCGGGGGGGCTCCCCGTGTGCTCGGCGGCGGCCCTGAAAGTGGACTGGAAATACTTCCGGTCCACTTCTGGGTCCACTGCTGAGCGCGCTGGGGACTGTGGCAGGGCACTGTGTGTGCCTGCCACTTTAAGGGTCTGGAGCTGGCAGGCACCAGGGGCGGAGCTGGCAGCCACCAGGTGCCTGATGAAGGCAGACATTTTGAGTCAGGTGCTATCTATATAAACAGGGCAGTTCAGCTACTGGAGGCCAGGCAACAACATCACCTGGCCAGAGGGCTGCTGAGATCATCTGGAGGTAAAGGAGGAACTGTAGAGGATGGTTAGGAGGCTCCTGGTCCTGGGCATGACCTAAAACTGCACCCTGCTGGGAGTGGGTGGCCTGGTGGTGCTCTCAGTGGTGCGGGAGCCCCCAGGAAATGCCAGGCCAGTTACCACCCCGGCAAAAGGTGGGTCGCGGCGCCTTAACCCCTAGCCCCCACCACTGGGTGGGTAATCCCTATGTGAAGGGCCCAGAGGGCAGACCCCTGGAGAGAGTAAGGGGTTAGAGACTCAACCTGAGCGAGAGAGTACCCTTGACTGGCCCATGCTGGGGCCAGGACCAGGATGGTCAAAAGGACCAGGGGCCCACCGCGAGGGACGCCCAAGAGCTGAGGGCCTGGGGTCCCGACTGGCCTGTAGGTGGGCCAGGGCTGGTAGCCAGAGGTCCCGGGGGGACCACACCTGAGAGGAGAAAATAGTTTCAGGGAGCTAGGGAGCCTGAATGAAGGCGGGGTAGGCCGTCTGAATGGAGGGATCGTGGAGGGATCCTGTTAGGAGGATTCTGGGGCCCAGCGTGGGGGCCGGTGAAACGTGAACACCTAGATGCCATCTGCGAGGCTTGGGCTGTGGTGTAGGGGAGGAAAGGAGCTGCAGAGAGCGCCCCCTGGCATCTGGGCAGAAAAATGGGCAGCCTCCTGCTTAATTGACATCTATTAATTAATCAGTTAACATCAAGGCGTGGCGGGAGAGAAGTCGGGTGGTTGGCCCAAGAACAGGTGGGCGGGCCACAGAGATTGGCCCCAAGCAGGCCCCCTGTTACAGGGACCCATCCCCATTCCCCACCCCGGCTCAGTGAACAGCTGCAAGGGGACCCCCGGTGCCCCCCCAGACCCAGGAGGCACCAGTTGCCAAGCTGGGGGGCAGGGAGGTCCCCCACGTGCTCCACAGCAGACCTGGAAGTGGACCAGAAGTGCTTCTGGTCCACTTCCGGGTCCACCACTGAGCACCCTGGGGGCCCCATCGCATGCTCCTGCGGGATGCTCCATCCAGCTCATCATCTCAGCATTGATGAGCCACCCGGTACCTTGACGTATGTAGAAAAAACATTTAAAGCTGTGTCTGTGTCTGAATCATCGAATCTCTCCGAATCAATTCAGAGGTTTCCAATTTGATTCAGGGAGATTGAAGGGTCTCTTGATTCGATTCAGATTTGGAGATCCGGCCACCGAATCAGGCCAAATCTCTGCCAGATTGAATCAGCAACCAAAGCTTTGCACAGCCCTACTGGACACTTCCTGGGGCTGACACTTGACTTATGGTTACAAGCTAAGTTTACGCTAGAGCCATGAATTGAAAGCTGGACACTGTTTTTTGTATTGAGGCAAAGGCCTGGTTTTTTTTCCTGGAGACCCATGAGTCAAATATTTCTTCCCTTGATCCTGCGATGGATATATCCATAACCCTTGCAAAGTTGCATAAGGTTGGGAAAAATCCCCCTGCATCCTTCCAAACACCCACACGGGGATTAGGCAGACTCTCTCCCAAAGGAAAATGCAGTGAACCCAAACTCTTAACTCTGGTATAATAGAATGGTGGATTTCTGCTTAGTGGGTCACCATTATCATGGGTTAAGTGAAATGTTGTTAGGACCCACTTAAAGCATCACTCGTTATGATTCTTGATAATAAGATTACTCTGCGGTCTTAATTGTCTTAAAACAGTGCATCATCCACTGCCAGATGCCAAAAGAACATTAATTAATGAGGTTTATGTTAACAGACATCTTGAGAGGATTAACATGGAAAAATTAGATAACTAAGTGCATGCCATTTAGGCTTAAAGTGTAACTCCTGCTGTGTTGTGTGGCAATGTTATGCATAAAGACACCTGTATTCTCTGTAGTGCAACAAAATAATGGAGCACTTATTAGGCTTTACTAATTTGATATACAGAGTGGCGGCTCCAGAATGCACATATTTATTGTTATCTGTTGCTTTCTGCTGTGTGCGTTGGCAAGGGCATGTGTTCACAGGGGAGCATGGACGAGGCGTTCTGGGACTGTGCTGTGTATCATGCACAAGCACTTGTTTCTCTCTTCTCTCTTTCAGCTGATGGCTCAGGTCTATCAAGAGACATGATTCTCTTTGCTCTTGGCCCATCTATTCAAGGGGTTCAAAATGCACCTGCAATCAGGTACTTAGCCTGCCAGTCAGTCCATAATTGGCCTCCCTTCAAATCCATTCTCTGACTCTCACTTACCAAAAATGTTCATTTCCATGGCTTTCAAATCAGAAAACTACCTAGATCCTCCTCCCTCCCCTGCTTCTATCTCCTTCCAATGTTGACTATGGCAGCCAGTTGAGATTATCTGGAGGAACGGGTGGATTTTTGATAGGGACATATTACTACTATTGTGGCGGTTCTTAAACTTTTTAGACTCAAGGCACCCTTCATTAGACTCAAGAAACTACTGGGGAAATGCCAAATCTTAGCTTTCACTTGGTTTTTTTTGACTATGGAAAAAAGAGCAATTCTTCTGCTGCAAAAAACTCACAAAGACCGCAAGAGGACAGGATGTTTTTGACACTATAGATTCCTATTTAAAATCTCTGGGTTTATCTTGTGGATCATGTGTAGGTGTCTGCACACCCAACCGTGCTAATATTGTGCATCATCTGCAGCACCCTTAAAAGGATCTCGCAGTATGCAGGGTGCCATGGTACCCTTGTTAGGAGTAGCTGTGCTAGTGTCACAGCCCAAATTGAATTCCCCCTGCTGGGCACGCATCAAGCTGCTGGGTTTGTGTGCTTTTAAGCTTTCTGAGACTAAGCACAGTACTCTCACTGCCTCTGGTTTTGGATTGCTAGGACTGTTCTCAGGATGACAGATCCTCTATTTAGCAGCCCCTCCTACGAGCTGGGACCCTGGACTCTAACTACCCAGGCCCTGGAACTTAGTGAGAGCTTCTCAGAGTCCCAGGCTGATTAGGCACACACTTCCCAGATCTCCAAATGTATAGTCCTCACCACTTACCTCTCCAAATACAACTTATGACTGAGGAATGTAAGACACACGCTTTGCAGAGGGTTCTAATATGCTGTAATTGCTCTTTACCTAAGAGAAGAAATATAGAGGTCCTAAGCAAACACTAAGATAGTCTTACACATGCCTTGCCTCAGTTCCTTCAACATTTCTGCAAGGTTTGGAGCTTAGATCAGGCTCTTTTAAGGGGTATGTTCCCCCCATGTACCTGGCTTCTGCTGAAAACATAAAGTACCTCTGATCTCTTCTTCTAGCGTTGAAAATGGCTGGTGACAAATTTTTTCTATAACTCAATGTCTCACTTGTCTGGTGACCTGCTATGGGGTCCTCAGGTGATTAAAATTTCCTACCAGGGGTTGAATTACCAGCTCACTTGGCACACTGTTTCTTCTTGCTGGTTCCCATGGCTCTTCCTGGCCTTTCTCATAGTCAAAGAGGGCTTCCACATTAATTGAGAGTCATCGAGGTTTAACTCCATCGTTAGGTCTGTGCCACTATCCTATGGGATTTCGGACCAACACAGAGGAAGAAAGAAACCAGTAACATCTTTTCAAAATAATGCTCATAGTTACACAAAGATAAACAGCCCATAATCTCAAATTCAAATTCCTAGACAGATGCCCCAAATCCTCACAGCTAGAAAATGAAAATGGAAAAAGATCTCTAATCTATGCCATAAAGACCTCCAAGCAGCTCCTGGATTGTGTCACTGTTTTCTTGTGCTCCATTTTTGTATCTCTGTATCCACCCACTAAACCTGTAAGCTCTCTGAAACAGGAAACACCTTGTTCTCTGTTCATACCGGGCCGAGCACAACAGGGTTGGTTTCCATGACTGGGGTGGTTAAATGCTACTTCAGTACAAATAATTAATAATAACAGTCATGCCAGTACAAATCTCACCTGGGTGTAAACAAGTAGTGGAAGGCTCCATAACTACTACTTAGCTATCGTCTGAGTTATTCATTACCAACAAAGCCCAGGCAAATGCTCATGTTGTACAAGCTGTATATTTGTGAGTCGCATCTCTTAAAAAGTAACATTTTCTCTGCTCCTTCCCCAAGAATGAAAATATTAAAATGAACAGAGTTCCCACTCCTTAAAATTCATCGCCAAATCAGACATCTCAGATTTTACTCAGTCCTTACTTGGGAAAAATAGGGTTAAGAGCAACATTAGGGCCATCTAGCCTAGCCATTTGCCCTGTTCCATATGTGTACATTTGGATTTTCTTCCCTAGGTGTAGCACCTTACATCTCTCATTGTGTTGCCTGCAGCCCCATTGCCCAGTTTATCAAGATTCCTTTTAAATTCTAATTCTAACCTCCAAAAATAATTGCAATGGTTCTGTATCATCACCAGCAAATTTGATCAAAGTACTCTCTATCCTGGCATCCAAATCAATAAATAAGAATGTTATAAGCAACCCTGGATTCCAAACAATGGTACAGTACTCTTGCCAGTCTGGCACTGACCGTTAATCATTACTCTTTGCTTGACATAGTCCACCTAATGGCAGATGAACCATCAACCTTTCTTCTGCTTACTTATGAGAATGGTATGTGGGACCATGCCAAAAGCCTTACCACAGTCCAGCTATATTTTGTCCCCCACACTCCCCACATCCACCACAGCGGTTACCCTATCAAAGAAGGAAATTAAGTTTTTTGGCATGTTTTGTTCCTAACATATCTATGTTGGTTGTTAGTGATCTCCCTGGCTAAGTACAGACAGTCTAAAATCCCAAGGCTGAATCAATTCAATCTTCACAGGTTAGTTTGAGCTGCATAGATTGAACTGATAAGCAAGTGAACAGACATTCACTTTTGATTCTGGAAATATAGGCAATGCCTGCAGTGGCCCAGGCCAGAAGCCGGGGGCACTAGAGCATGCCTCCCTGCTCAGCTGGAGCAGACAGCTTGAGCCAAAGCTACACACCCATTCTGCGAGGGGAGGTTTGTGGGGAGGTGCAAAGCATCCTGGGGTGCTGGAGAACTGTGAGTTAACTTAAATCTGAAGGGGATCTGGAACAGAAGTTCAATAAACCAATATAACCTAAATCAGTGAAGCCTAATACTACACCTATCCAAGTTTATCTTAAACCGGTTTCAACCATTTTGAAAGTGGTTTATGTTCACTGAACTTCTGTTGTGTTACAGATTTGAACCAATTTCTGATCACTTATACCAGTTTGTGTGTCATTTCTGTCCCTAGCTCCTTTCATTCCCCAAATAATTATAAATTGGATGTTTTATACTTTGCTCTAGTAACTTACCAGATACTGAAGTCAGATTGACCAATCTGAAATTCCTTGGGACTCCCTTTTCCCCACCATTAAAGATGAGTGCTACATTACCCCTTATCCTCACTTGCCATACAAGAATTTGCAAATATTATTGCCTCTGGTTGCAAGAATCCTTCAGCTAGTTCCTTTGATTTCCTATAGTAAATTCAGTCTTCATTATTTACATCAATGCCACTATCCTTCTGGTTGTAGCTGCTTTTTGTGCAGCATTGAGCAAAACTGTCAATGAGCAACTCTGCCATCTTTGCATCTTCCATCAGTAATTCTCTTAATCCATTCAGGAGTGACCCCAGGGTTTCCCTGATGTTCCCTTTACAAACAATATATATATGTAAAACCTCTTATTATCTTTAACTTGCCAATTACAAGTTATTTTTCACATTTTACACTATTCATGGTATTCCTTTGTATACTTCCTTAGTGATGCACCCTTCCTCTATTATCTCTCTCTCTCTCTCTTGATCTGTAGGTACCTAAGAAGCAACATGTGTAGATGCATCATTCTTGTGTGGTTCTTCTGATCTTGTCTCTGCACTGAAGTAGCTTGATGTTGGGCTTTCAGCATTATTATGTCCTTTAGGAACTGGCATCTGACTTGAAGTTTTCTTTTAATTGATCTGCCTGCAGGACTTTACCTACTCCTTCCCTAAATTGGTTGAAATCTTCCTTTTTGAAATCCAATATCTATGTTTTGCAGTTCTCATCCCTCCTTTTCCTTGGAATTCTACCACACTATGCTAAGTTCTTCCCAAATATCCAACCACTTTCATACTTGTGTCCAGTTCGTCTCTAGCTGTCTACACACATTAAATGATCTGGGAGAATTCTCCCAGGTTTGCACTCTAGGGAGGGAAACTTACCCAGAGCCATGTGTACAGACATTTGAATGTTCAGGCCCTGAAGAGTGCAAAGCTTGCAGTGCTGACACTGTACATCTGCCAGAGGGGGAGTGGAGGGGGAGGCACGCCTGTACACACATCTCAGCATGCTCTGCAGGCTTCCTTTGTCTACCTGGTGACAGATTGCAGCAATTTATAGGTCATGATTGGCTGACCTAGATTGCTCATGGTCAGCCTCCCTGCAGCACAATGTGGGGACTGCAAGGGGGGAGTTTTCTGGAGCAGCAGAGTCCAGCAAACGGCATACTGTCTCCCAGGAGGGAGGGGGGAAAAGCTAGAGGAATGTTCTCTTCTGAAAGAGGACATGGCATGTACAGACATTAGCTGTCCAAAAAGAAACTCTCCTGAGAGTGATTTAACCTTGGATGTTCCCAGGTTATTTTTCTCCTGGAACATCCATTTTTACCCTGGGAGAAAAAGACTTAATAGCTGTACAATCATGGTTTCTCTTGGGAGAACAGCAACTCTCCCAAGAGAAACTGAGTGTCTGATCCTAGGTAGACAGATAGGATTTCAGAAACACAAAGCTGTGTTCTTCATGTGTTAAAAACTTCCTAGATAGGTTATGTCTTTGGATAATTCCTTCTAGCAGATATCAAGGAAGTTAAAATCCCTCATTACTCCCACAGACATCTCAGTGTGCAAGACCATTTTCACAAAAAATCCAATTCCATGACCATCTATTTTTAATCAGTCGCTGCTTAGTTTGCATTAAGGTACTGCAGTGTGCTGGCTGCCTTATATATACTTCGCAAGTGTTTCATAAAAATCTTCATTTAGAGAAGCAATAGTCAGTTTGAATATAGTTCCCTAGTCTGAATGTAATTTCAAATGACAAACAAAAAAAAATCATCTGGAATTCATTTCAATAGCCATATTATTTATAAATGTCTATTTTCAGGAGTAAGAATTTTTTCAGACGTTCATCACCATCATTATCCATAGCACCTAGAAGGCCTAGAGATAAACCGTGACCCCACTGTCTTAGACACTGCACATATAGAACAAAGAGCACCAGGGAGCAGATGATCTAAGCATAAAAACACATAACAGATAAGCATAAAAAGACACAACAGATGGACACAGATATGCACAGTGTTGTTCAGCATGACCATCAGGGTCTCAGCAAACCTGAAATCACTGTGAAACTGAGGTCAAGCTATGCATTTTTGCTAGTGAAGGGGAAAATATAAATGTAAAACATTCAGAGAGTGATTTCAGATGAAAACCTCTGCAGCCATAAGTTGCTTTTAGAAGTTGAGTCAGTCCTGCATTACTTTTCTAAAATAATGCAGGCAAGATGCCTGTCTTCCTACTACACAGGTCACCTCACACCGCTCTACTTCATTACCAAACTACCACAGAATGTGGTGGATTCTCCAGAGCCTTTGAATTCAGACTAATTGGGCACATCTACACATGGGCTTTAATATGCAGTAGCCTAGTTTACTGCACATTAAAGCATCACTTAAAAAACAATGCAGTTATGCTAGTGCACAGTAAAATAGGCTGCTGCATATTCAGTGTCACTTAAAAACTGTGCACATTCATTACTGGACACATCTACATGTGCATTTGATCTAAGATCAGTTTACTTGCAAGTAAACTATTCATGAGTAAATGCTCCCAGGCAGGTGTCTACACATGCAGGGACGTGGCAGCAGATTTGCTGCTCTTAGCACCAAACTGCTGCCATTTCCTGCAGTCCTGCAGGACACATTCAGTGCCACTTAAAAACTGTGCACATTCATTACTGGACACATCTACATGTGCATTTGATCTAAGATCAGTTTACTTGCAAGTAAACTATTCATGAGTAAATGCTCCCAGGCAGGTGTCTACACATGCAGGGACGTGGCAGCAGATTTGCTGCTCTTAGCACCAAACTGCTGCCATTTCCTGCAGTCCTGCAGGACATCAAGGGCAGCTCAAAGCTCTGGGTGCAGCTGCCAGCAGCTGCCAGCCATCTTTAAAAGCCAGCCCTGCTCTCTGCTTCCTGGGCAGCCACTTCCCTGGCCAGGAGCAGTATGCACAGTGCAGGGGCAGCATGTGGCAGCTCTTTCCTCATTGCCTCTGCCTCCCCAGATCATGGCTGCTCCTGCCCCTGGCAATGATGACCAGTGCCCCAGGCTCCTTCTGGTCAAGGAGAGCTGCACACCCACCCCCAGATCTAGGGGCATCAGGTGCAAGAGGCACTGGATGACCACCTCCTTCTGTACTCCCTGCTAAAGCCCACCTGGACAGCTGCACATGGATCCCCCCCGCCCACCCACTCCCAGTACCATGCTCAAACAGACCATCCTCCCCCATCAACAAACAGGGTGCATGCACCATGGTGAATCTGGCAGGTGGGGGGGCTCATGCAGGGGTGACGGCAGCCAGTGGTCCCCCAGCGTGGGCAGTTCCCCCTCCAGCAGCCAGTGTCCATGGCCAGCAGGGCTAGCGTGCAGTCCTAGCTCCACTGCAGACAGCTCTGGACTCCTGACTCTGGACTTCTGGCTGGAGGAGGCGGCATTGGACCTCTACTGAGGCCCATGGGGGGCTTACTTCTGGGCAGCGGGTAGCTGCCTGGGGCAGGCAGGACAAGGATCAGGCAGCGGGTTACACAAAGGCAACCGCTGGGTCCAGGACAGTGTCCAGCACCCAGTGGTCATTCTCCATGGCCTGCACTGCCCTGCCCAGGACAGCGTTCATATTCCAGGGCCAGGAGCTGCACCCAGAACTCCCAGTCTGCCCAGTCCCATGCTTCCTTGTACTGGTTCTGCGCCTCCTTACATCGGTCCTGCATGCATAGGTGGCAGAAGGCTGGGGCTAATGGGGCTTAGCCCCTGCAAGCATGAGGCAGTGGGCAGGGTCACAAGGCAGCCTGGTCATGGACTCTCGGTGGCTGCAACAGCGGGGGAAGGACACACATGCAGCCAAAATGGGAGCTCAGCTTGTGGATCACTTGCTGCCCAGCACAGCAGGCAAATATCAATCTATTCTTTGAAAGGCAAGGGACCATGGGGGGGTGCAGATCGAGGCCCCCATGGTGAGGGAGGGAGTGGGGCACAGGCAGGGGCAGGGGCTGGGGTGAATGAGGCCCCAGCCAGGCCAGTTGGTGGGACAATCGGACCCCAGGCAGCTCATCCCAAGGTGCAGGGGGACTCCCACTGCTGTGTACACCCCACAGAGGCCCAGGGGGCACATGCCCCCCCGATCTGTGCATGGGGCAGAGACAGCTACTTCTGCGCACTAGGCTTCGGTCCCCACTGCCATTGCAGCTGCCCCAGGAGCAGCATGACGCTATGTGCATCCCAGTGCAGGGTGGGCAGGGGGTATGGCACAGCCCAGTAGTGGCAGGAACATGGCATCGCGCCATTCCCAGGGCAGCTGAAGTGGCAGTGGGGAGCAAAGCCCAATGTGCAGCGGCAGCTACCTCTGCCCTGCACACAGATTGAGGGGCATGTGCCCCCCCCCAGCCTCCACCAGGGTGCGCACAGTGGCAGGTGCCGCCCTGCACCCCTGGATGAGCCACCCAGGCTCCAACTGTCTCATCCCCAGCACAGCCCCATTCACCCCAGCCCCTGCTCCTGCCTGTGCCCCACTCCCTCCCTCACTGCAGGGGCCTCCATCTGCTGTCTCATAGCCCTTTCCTTTCCTGCCATCCCATCCTTCATAGACTTACCTGCTGCATGGAGGGAGGGGGGCACACACATGCTCAGCCCTCCAAATAAATTTTTCTCCCTCTGCCTATGGGGAGGGGGGCACACACATGCTCAGCCCTCTAAATAAATTTTTCTCCCTCTGCCTATGCCTGCACATCTTTACAGGCCATGTCCTCTGCCTGCTGCCTGTCCTTGTGGGGCATATCCTTCACCCACTAGACCCCTGCATCCACAAGACAGTCCTCTGATGCCATCGCCAGCAGGTCCAGAAGGAGAGTCCTGTCCTGGGTCTTCCTCTGGTGGAGCTGGCACATCCCCAGGGGCCCAGCTGTGGGCAGCGGTGACCCTGAGGCTGCATTCCAGCTGCCAACTGTGGCCTCTCCCCTGCATGCAGCTGCAGGGCCTGCAGAACTGTGACAAAGAAGCTGTTTGTGAGAGTTTCCAAATTTCTGAGATAAGATGCTCTATACCAGGGTCCCATGTGCTGCCCAGCCTCAGATTGGAGGTCAGGTGTGCACAGGTGCTCAGGGACCATGGTAAGTCTTGCTGGCACTCCCTGACTGACAGTTGTCATCGGAGATGGAAACCCACTGTGCCCACAAAGCCATGACCTTTATGTGGCACTGCTGTGCCGACTGGTCATGCCCGCACTCCCGCATCTGGCCTGACAGCCCCTCAAAGACATGGGCATTGGAGTGCCTGCCCCGCACAAACTGGTGCTGCACCTCCACTTCACCCCACAGCTCCATGAGATTGCCAGTCTCCTCCATGAACCAGTTGGGGCCCTGGGTGGCAGGCACTGGCATCACCAACAATGAGACCATCAGGGCTTCTGCACCAGCTCTCCAGGCCTATGCATAGATGTCCATGTGCTGCTGGGCCTGGGCAGATACCTGCAGCACCCAGCACAGGGATATGGCACGAGACTGGCAACCATGTTGTGAGGCAATGCCCCACAGCACCTGTAGGCCCTGGGCAGGCTGCTGGAGTTGGGTTGCAGCTGGAGCTGGAGCTGGCCACAGCAGCCAGCCTGGCAGAAGCTGGGAGCAGCCTGCAGGCCTGGTAGACACATAGCACTGCAGTGCAAGGCAGCCGCACTGGGGTCCAGGCAAGCTGGTGCAGCAAGTCTGAGGCCTGGGCAGGGGGACAAAGGGACTGGAGTGGCCTTAGGCTGCCTGTATGTGCCCCAGGGCTCAAACTGCCTGCAGGCTTTTGAGGGCCTGGAGCAGGCATAGAGGTGGCCAAGCCCTGGGGCAGGAGAGGCTCCCAGTCCAGGGTCCTGGGGCTTAGATCAGGCTGGCTCCCTGGTGACAGGGCTGACCTGGAGCAAATCACCTCCCACATGGCGTCTACATGAGCATTACTGTGCCATACGTACTTGCAAGTAAATTCACTACTTGCATTTGCAAGTAGCAAATTTACTCATGCATACCATCATTTACTGCACAGTAAGCATGCACAAGTGTAGACACACGTGCTAACTGTGCAGCTAACTATGCTACTATGCAGTAAAACATCTTGTGTAGATGTGCCCACTGAGAATTAAGGCATCTAATGTGCATTCCTTTAGTACTTCATGTTGGAGGTACTAAATGTAATGCGTATTAGAAAAAGCATCCTATGCACATGTAGACGTGCCCAATGTCTTTCTAAAAGCAACACTGCAGCTTAAGCAGAAGTAATGGTCTTGATACAGAAATTACTGGGTGAAAATCTCTGGCCTCTGATACACGAGGTCAGATGAGATGGTCATAACGGCCCTACTCTGTCCTTAAAATTGATAAATCTAGCCTGCTAGCACATGTATAATGTTTACCTTATAGAAGGACCTTTCATAAAGCCCTTTCCTCCTTCTCTTCTCCACAACTCAGTAGCCAATGACCCTCATTCTAATATGAGCAGTAAAAAATATATATACTGGTCGGTTCATGACTGTGAAAAATACCTCCATGGCTGGATTTATTGGCTGTTCTTAGAGGGACCTTCGCTGATGCAATGTTCTCTTTTTTAACAAATTGCTGCCCTCAAATTGCCTGCTGCCTCTGCAGTTCAGTTTGCTTTACACACCATAATTACTCCCTTTCATCACTATCCCTTGCCTTGCTCCTTGTATTAGAATTTCCATGGCTCTCCGAAAAAAAGGTTTGTATAGCACCAAACTCAAAATACTTCTCTGCATTTTGACAGCACCTTCCGTTCACAAATCTTAAAACACATGTACAGATATGAATGAATTAAGTCGCTGAACAGCCCTGGGAGTCGGTCACTGTTGATTAAATATGCACAGCCCCCCCAGTAGTGCAGTACTGGGCCTTGATGATAAAGAATCAGATCCAAAGCTTACTGAAGTCAAGGGAAAAGCTTAATTGACTTCATCTCGTTTGGGATCGGGCTCATGAGGATTCCAATTCCAGAGGTGTCGATCTGTTGCCTTTCCGAAGCACTTCTTTTACTAATTTGTTTTTTAGCACAGTTCAGCTATCATTCACATCATTTCAAACCTGCCAAGCCAGAAGGATTTGCCGCATGCCAAGATCCATAAAACTGAAAGGTCAGCTATTAATTGCCTTCAATTTAGGTTTAGTGACTTCGGAAGAGTCCTTTCCTCAGCCACAATATTTAATTTGTATATATATTTTTAGAGATCTGTTTATTCCAACAACATAACTCTCTGGTTTGCAGCCATTGATTTTATAAAAGAGATAATAAAAATGTAATGAGTATGGAGATGAAAACGTGGAAATGACACAGAGAAAGTAATAAACATTAAAATAAAAATATAAACAAGTCTATAAACCAAACCCTGGAGATATTTCCAATGTATAATGTAACTTTTATACCTCTTACTTCATAAAGCATAACTTTCAAAGAGAATTAATTTAATTCTGCTGCTAACCTTACCTAACCTCAATCAAGTAATAGATAGTAAGAAAGGCGATTATATGCATATGCAGTAAGCTTTCATTTAGCACAAGTGGTTCAAGTATTAGGATTGCCTAATAGAGACCTGATACCCACCCCACCAAATGTAGTAACGGCATTCCAGGAACTCTGGTTTCTTCTTGAGCCCTTATTTAAGGTATGGACTTGTAACATATTTATAGTAGCGTAAGTGGCCTTTGCATCAGTGTAGACATAGAGCAGACACACAAAATACAGCTCTACCTCAGCGTATGTCACTCCTCTCCAGGTTAGTTATCCTTTTGAAAGCTCGGAGTAACTAGGAACCACTCTCAGTTCCAATGCGGATGGGTCGCATGTCAACAACTGTTGTGGCTTTCATCCTTTCCTTTTTGCAAACAAGCTGTTACCAAGTCCCTTCCCCTGCCACCTAGGCTAAGTACAGACATTCATAAAGCCCAAGGCAGAATCGATCCAGGTTGCACGGTTTTCTGTAAGCAGCGGAGCTTAGATCAGTAGTGAACAGAGCCCACATTTGCCCTTTGGTGGGGGAATGGAGGAGGCGCATATCTTAGACCAGGTTCTGTCATTCTTAAACCAGTCTACATGCGCTAAACTTCTGTTCTGCTGTGGGTATAGACTGGTCTTGTGTGCCAAACTTCTGTTGTGTTACAGGTATAGAGCAGTTTCCAATCACGTATACCAATAAAAGTGTAATGCCTGTACCTGGCCCCAGGGATAAGGCATTGTAATGGCACCTTCTACCCAGGGAGAGCTGGGTCATCTGCCCACTCTACGTAGGTACAACTTATACTGGTTTTGTAAAGTGTAAGTTAAGTTAGTGTAAGTGTGTCTACAGTAGTAGGTGGCCACAGCCTTAGCCTCCAAAGCACAGCTTAAGTGGGTTGGCCCCTCTAATGTTCATCAGTGAGTCTCAGACCCCAATGCAGTTGGATAACTGGAATGCAATCGTGCCACCAAAGTGAATGGGGACAGTAGTGCACTTACAGCTGTGTGCATGCTTTGGAGTGCCTTGCTGCGGCACGGTGCTGCTACATAAGCTGTCCCACTGATGGCAGTGGAGTAACTTGCACAGTAAAGGTAGCATTCAACCCTGTGAAGGGCACTTAACACAATATCTGTGCAGTACTGCGGCCTCCCTTAACCCTTAATGTGAAGCGTCTGGCTCTGAGCTAGCCCTTGCCACCAAGATAGCATATTTTCTTATGTACAATATGCACTTTTCCCTCAAAAAATGGGATTCATGTATTAAGCAGGGAAGCCAATTTGTCTATCTGGGATAGAAGCGCCCTGTATGATTGACTGTATTATTCCTGCCTGTATGATTGACTGTATTCTTCCTGCTGCATAGTACAGCAGCTATGGCACTCTTATTCAGGCAGTTGAAGGAGTTGGTTGACTTAATGGGTCATTGTTCTTCACTCCATAGGTGTTAATGACCATCTCTCCTCTTTAACGGGCTTGGGGTTCTACTAATCAAGCTAACCTTTCTTAGGGTCATTTTCCTATCTGTCGGCTGCTCCTGGTCTCTCTTCTATTGCTCATTTTACGCAGGAAAAGCAGGATGTGTCAGCCGCAGATTAGGCTCTGTCCTCGCTTCTACACAGCCATAAAATCTCTTGAAAAATCTTTTTTTCTTCATTCTGCCTTTCAAAAACAAAGGGGTATATCTTACTTGAGAGGTGTTGTATGTGAAAAGATATGGTACTAGTCAATATAAGTGTCAGATCAGACTATAATTAATGGGCGCCTATACACATGCAGAGAGGCTGTTCCGACAGGCTGTAATAACAGCATGTTGAAGCAGACTCATTTGATCCAGTCTGCTGGAGCTTGGTAATTACCACACTCCAGCAGACTCCAGTGTCATGTGTATCAGCGTCCCCATGCTGAAAAAATGGCAGCGGGGGCACTTTAACTAAAGCTCATTCGACGAGCTTTAGTTAAAGCACTCCCTGCTGCCATTTTTCAGCAAGGGGACACTGATATACATACCTCTCCAGGTGCATCCAGACGCTCTGGGTGCTAATTAGAGCAGCTCTCAGAGCACGTGTATAAATGCCCAATGAGTCCTCATATGATGCCTTCCGAGGGAGCAACTATTATTTCATTTTGTAGATGGGAAAATGAATCACACAGAGATTAAGGTCAACATTTTGAGATATGGGTGTCTAAATGTAGGCACCTGAATCCCCACTTATAGACACCTAAAATGTACTGTCTCCCATTGAAGTCACCTCCCATGACTTCAATGGACGGTGCAGCATGGTAGCACCTCTCAAAATCAGACATCTTTTTTAGATGCCTCATGACAGAAGCCCACATTTGAACATTTCAGCTTTATCTCTTCCATGCCTCACTTTCTCCAAGGAAAAAAGACGATTCCTATCTCACAAGGCGTTACCAGGCTCAGAATACTACTTTGAGATCTCGAGTGAGTAGTGGAAACTGATGCCATTATTAAAAAACCTTGGAATGGAAATGACTATTAAGGCTCAATGAACCAGGAAAAATTTGTATTCACATTATGTTAATAGAAATAAACTTATCTGGACTTCAGTAGACATTGAACCAAGCCCTACTGGGTAACATAGAGATGGCTGTAAAATGAAGTATTTTCTATGCTGCATTACAGTCTATCTATATGCATGAGGTGCTGAAGATAGATTGCAATTCTTTTAAGAGCGTCAAGCCTCAGTGAGCATAATATATACAGTCAATCAATAATATTTATTATTATTAATTATGGTTCCACTTAATTTTGAAAAGTGCCCCAATGCTAGATGTTTCACTGGCCACTGAGATCAATGAGTGTTTCCACTGATTTTGATGGGGTTGGGATCAGGCCTAGAGGGGCCAACTTACAAGGTGGATTTAGGTACCCAATTGTTCCTTTAGGTGTCTCTGGCAATCCCCTTCTAACCTGCCACCTACCCCTGCAGGTCTTTAAAGTCCTTCATTGCTACCATTGGCCATGCATATAAGCAGAGAGATCTTGAGAAGAGTTTTCTGCCTAGCTCAAGCAGCAACTAGGTGTCCCCCTTCTAACTTGCTTGAAGGGATACAGCCTGTGGGTGTGCTCTAAAAAGAAGAGAAGGTGGGACCTGTAGTCCTCCACCCTTGTAGCCATTATAGCAGGAATTATTGTCTCCTGGGATATGGGAGATGCTGCTTCCAATCCCTCCTCTGCCTGGCTTGAAGTTGGGATTGAAAGAGGGGTTTCCCATAGTTGGAAGAACATCTGAACCACTGGGCTACAGGGTGTTCTGGGAATGTGTATCTCTCTCTCCTTTTGAAATTTGCCCACTTAATGTAAACTAATTAAATAAGCATTAGGGCAGAGACTGGTACCCATGTCTCCCAGATGAATGTCTTGATCACCAAGCTTCTGAGTCACTCTCAGTCTTTCTTTGAACCAATTAATATTTCAGTGTAAAGAAGGATGGTACCATGACTCACTCCTTTTATTCTTCCTTTGGGGAAAAGGACTGATATGGCTGAGGCACCTGTTGGCAGGATAGGTGTGAATCGCAAGAGGAGCAAAGCACTTTCCTCAAGTTCAGAGTTAGGGCCTGCCTACACATCCCACATCTCTACATCTCTCCTAAGCCTGAAGGAACCTTCATGCAGCCCAGTGGTTTCTGTGGATTTTCTTCCTAGAAAATAGGGGTAGAAGGAAACTTGAGGTTTTAAGACACCCAACTCCCCTACAAGAGGCCCATGTGATTAGTTCAAGCATGTGAATTTGAGGAGGTGGCAGAACTATGAATGACTCATGCCTCCTGAGACTAGGGGGGCAGTGACCACCCACAGGTGGTGGCAGCATTGTCGGCAGCCAGGGCATGGCAGCCACGAGCAAGGGCCACCCACGGTGACGTTGGTGGTGAGGGTGTGCCAAGCGAGGACTGCCCACAGGTGGCCACAGTGATGTTGGCAGCAAGGGTGGACCAAGCATGGACTGCCCAGAGGCAGCCACAGCGTGTTGGTGGCAAGGGGGCGGGTGGCAAGCAGTGACAACCTGCAGACGCCAGCAGCAGCTTCAGCAGTGGCCAAATCTCAAGGGGGGCACATGCCCCCCCATGCCTCCCTATGCCTTGCCTATGTACAGAACACCAAAGTTAGGCATGGCAACACCTCAGCCCCTTTGTGATTGTATTGTTGACCTTTCCAGCACTACAAAACTACTTCCCATTTACAGATTCACAGCGTCTTAAAAACTCACAACATAAACACTTATCTCTTTCATTACCTCAGCCTACTTTTTGATACATCGAATGAGGAACATGTTGGCAAATTGACTGCAAATGTTTCTTCTTCTTTCTCTACAGTGTCCAAAACATACAGATTATGCTATCCTGAACTCACATAAACTCCACTTGGGCTTACATCAGGGCTATAAAGCTGATCTGATTTTCCAAACTGATTTAAGAAAATGGAAGCAACTTGCTTTGCAGCTTCCAAGTTGGCTTTTGCTGCCCAAACTTCTTTGCTCTTGGAGCACTGGGCCTCAGTTTGCCTATACTAAGTGGGAATCTTAGATCATAGCTCTCACATGTGTTTTTGAAGGAGTGTATTACTCACACACCCCCAAATCAACTTCTGTTGTTTACCTCATAATTCTCAATTATCTGATTTCTTTGATGAGCTCCCTAAGCACTGAGGATCTGATCTACATCTGCTGAAATTAGTCTGTGTCTTCCATTTGACTTCAGTTGGCACTGAATCAGATCCCAAAAGCCTGCCTGACCATCTCATGACCTTTTTGGTGGCCAAACTGGGAAAAAAATGGGCAAGGAATTAGAATTGGATTGACCTACATATCTTTGGGTTTTCTCAATAAGAAAAAAATGTTTATGCATACACACATACACATACAGTGCAGGACAGGGATTTTTCTTTTTTCCTGATGTACACTATAGAAGAATGGTTTACATTTTCATGACACATTTCATCCAAAGATCTCAAAGCACTTTACAATCATGAATTAATTCTCACAACTGTCCTCTGAGGTAAGCAATCTATCATCCCTGTTTTGCATCTAGGCAAATAGAGGCATGTTGAACTGAATCATTTGAGCTGGGTCACAAAGTTAGGTAGTGAC
Organism: Alligator sinensis; assembly: GCF_000455745.1. Lineage (NCBI taxonomy): Eukaryota > Metazoa > Chordata > Crocodylia > Alligatoridae > Alligator > Alligator sinensis. Next base: position 515,784 of record NW_005842718.1, read on the forward strand.
CAAGGAAGGATGGCAAGGATACGTTTCACCTCCCAGTGGACTATTATTTGACCTTCCATAGTCATTTCACCTCAGCTTTCCCATTCTGTAAAATAGTTATATTACTATGACTAACTAGTATTACTAAATACTAACCTTCTCTGCAATGTGCTTTGAGATCTACTGAGGTAAAATAGTGCAGTAGTATCTCTCTCATATCACTACTGGCAAAAGTTAGGTACAATAATTTTCTTGGGGTGTGAGAAGATAAAAACATGAAGATACAGCATGAGTCTGATCCTCAGTTGAAAGGTTCCTATTGACATCCATAGGGTTTCCATAAGAACTAAAATAAGTAAATGCTTTGGGAAAAGCATGGATAAACATGTGTTGTGCATTTAGCTGGCTTGTTACAGTTATGTGTCGATATCTATTTGTTTCTTAGATGTTTAGTAATTAGTTCTTGTCTGTCACAAAGGGCTGATTTTTTATTCTTATAAGCTCATCCTGCAGTAAGCTGTTTTGAACTCTTTATAATCAAACCCAAACGTCATTGCCACCAATTGCACGTCTACACAGAAACAGGCAAATGTTAATGTCAGATTTGTGCACACAACTCCAGTTGAGGTCTCTTGTAGTGTAGCTGGACAGCACAAAGCAGTGTTGGGTATGGGAACCCAAGCAAGCCACAAGTGAGCTCCCAGGATATCAAACACATGGCATTTTGAACACGCTGAATCCACAGAGCATACCATACACAGCTAGAGCCAAAGCTACAGCATTCAAAACTAGGTTGGATTCTTTACATGGTGCTGGAGAGAGCAGAGAAAGGTGGTTACCATGTTAGTCTGAAGTCAGATAGAAGGCAGGGTAGATATTAGGGCTGTGCGAAGCTTCAGTCCCTGATTCGATTTGGCAGAGATTTCACCTGATTCGGTGGCTGAATCTCCAAATCCGAATCAAATCAGAAGACACTTTAATCTCTCTGAATAGAATCAGAACCCTCCGAATCAATTTGGAAAGATTCGACGATTCAGACAGATTTCATAGACATTTGGGCTGGAAGGGACCTCAGAAGATCATCGAGTCCAGCCCCCCGCCTGAAGGGCAGGAAGTCAGCTGGGGTCATAGGATCATAGACACAGCTTTAAATGTTTTTTCTACAAGGTAGCAGGTGGCTCGTGAGTGCTGCAATGCTGGGGCACATGGAGTGTCCCAGAGGAGCACACGGGGCTCCCCAGAGCGCTTGGCAGCAGACCTGGAAGTAGATTAGAAGCACTTCTGGGTCCACTGGGCAGTGCACTGGGGCGCCCCTCAGTATCCCCTCCGGCTCGGCAACTGTTGCCTCCTGGGTCTGGGGGGGCACCCAGGGTCCCCTTGCAGCTGATTGCTGATCCGGGGGAGTCCAGGGGACCCCCCCGGTGTGCTCAGCAGCAGACCCAGAAGTGGACTGGAAGTACTTCTAGCAGCAGACCCAGAAGTGGACTTTCAGTGCTTCCACTTCCAGGTTCTCTGCCAAGCATGCAGGCCCCCACCCGACACACATGCTTCTGTGGGACGCTCCATCTGCCCCAGCATCACATCATTCATGAGCCATGCCTGGTACCTCAAGGTATGTAGAAAAAACATTTAAAGCTGTGTCTATGGCAGAATCGCTGATTCTCTGAATCAGCATTAAATCTTCGGATTTGTATTTGGCCAAATCAAATTGGGGACAGTGATCCAAATCAACAACTCAAATCACTGTCCCTGATTCGGGCCAAATCCAAATTGAATATGGACCGTTTCGCACACCTCTAGTAGATATGCAGCTTATAGACTAATTAAATAAGATATATACAGACCATAAGCTTTTGTGAACTCAAGCTCACTTCATCAAATGCTGTCACTGTAAGCTGTAGAGAACCTCATCATTTCTCTTCATTTAAACCAGTTCTTTCACTCTTTCAATATTTAATTTTTAGTGTTTGGGATGTAAACCATACTTCTGCTATCTCTGAAGGTAAGTTACACCAGCCCAGCAAGAATATCTTGGGAACAAAATTTGTTTAAATCCAGTAGCCAAGATTTTTACTTCACTCCAGCAAAACTAGTATATGCTAGATCTCTGTCACTGGGATATAAATACCTCACCTTATCACAGTGCAGGACAGAGCTTGACATGGCTAAGGAAAGGAGAACGTAGGTGATTTTACATGCTATTATCAGGCGTGACACAAGTTAGAGCAGAACTTCTCTGACATCAGCAGGCAAAGTGTCCGAAGGAGGTGTCCACCTGCAGGATTGCTGGAATGGATCACGCTGTGGGACTACCACTTACACGGTCATCTCAGCAGACCACTTAATAAACTTTTTTTGTTCTACAGATCAAAGCGCGCAACTCATATTTCAATATCAGTAGTCTTCCCTTCCTAATGCAATGGCTGTGCCTGTTTTTTTAAGCAAAGTTCTGGGAAGTTGGGTGCAATCTTTGCCAGCTTTAGCCTTAGGTCACCTTTCTGCAGACCACCTGAATGGAGCTGGCGAACCAGTGGTGGTCCACGGACCACAGTTTGAGAACCTCTGGTCTAACCCATACTTAACTTCCAATGGCAGAGATCCCACAGTTTCTAGAGGTAGTCTGTCCCAGTGCTTAACTATTCGCATAGATAATGCTTCCTAATATCCAATCTAAATCTCTCTTTTTATATTCAAGCCTATTATTATTTGTCCTGTTCCCTGTAGAAGTAGAGAACACTTTATCATAATCATCTCTATAACGTGCCATTTTGTATTTGAAGCCTGCTATCAAAACTCCCTTTGATGTTGCCTTCTCAAAACTAATTCCAGTTCCTCCCACGTTTCTCTGTACGTCATGTTTCCTAGAACATTTTTGTTGCTCCCCTCTGGACTCTTTCCAATTTATCCATATCTTTCTTAAAATATGGTTCTCAAAATGAAGCATGACAATCCAAGTGAGTCCTCACCACTATTAAATAGATGGAAGAATCCTATCCTGTGGCTTGCATAACACACACCTGTTATGATATCCTAGCATGCTATGATACTTGGCAATGACCATTCATTGATAGCCATCAGACTCAGGAGACCACGGAAATTGCACCTTTGGTGAATTACCAGGTACTACCGCAGCTTCTTGAATGGCTGAGGAGTCTGATGCATGACAAGCAGACTCTCCAGCGAGTTACACATGTTGAGCTTGCACCGGCGGGCCAAATACCATCTTGTCTTGCCTGCCTCTGATGCCTCTTTTCTGTCTCATCATTGACCCTCTCCATCATGAAGCAACGGAGGCTCTGCTTCACGGCAGCTTGCTACTCACAGCGGTCCAAAGTGATTGATTCCCAGCATTGGCCATTGATGTGCAGCTTGCAAAGGTTTTTCACTATGGGAATAATATTATTTTTACAAAGAGAGCTTGTTGGGGACCCATTCAGACTTCTAGTTCATCTGTCCAAAATATTGTTTCCATGTAGTACCAAGCAGCCATTTTGTCCACAGATCCACAGGCATCAGCAGCTTCCCAGCACCTTCAGGTTTCCTGTGGCAATAGAAGAAGACACAGGCCATCTCATTGCCTGTCCATCTGCTCAAAATACTGAGTGCCCGTTAGTCAGTAAAGCAATTTCACAAAGAGACATGCAGCAGGCAGTTTCTAGACATGCAGATCTGATCTTCATTCAGCTATATGATTTTAATGCATAGTCTAAGATGACAAGGAAAGATCATATGCATGCTTTAGCTTGTGTTTTGGGGTAAACGCACAGTTATAGTCCACTTACACTGTAGGGGGAACACTGGGATAAAATGGCAAATGGCAGTGGTGGGCGCGAGGTATGGAGTTGTAACACCTGCACGTGAAGAGCTCAGGTTACAGAGATACACCATGATCCAGAAGGATTGACGATTGTCTGCTAATGGTCAATGTACAAGATATCTGATGGTCATCAATGGGAACTGTGTATGATTTCTGATGGGAAACTGAACTTTTAGAGATGGATCCACAGAGGGCATAAATTGACAAAGCTCACTGAAGTCAAAGGCACTCTCGCTGGTTTTCTCCATTTGTTGATCCAGACGTCGGGGCTTACACCTAGATCACGCCTACAGAACCTTAGATCAATGTGAGGAAAATGGAGTTCCTTTTTTACTATGTGCTTAAGAGAAGTCTTTTTAATAGTGTATCTCAAAGTGCCCAGGAAACCTCCTCTAGCATGCCCAAACTGCAGTCCCTTGGCTAGGATAGTAGGGATTTGCACTGGTCCCTACACAGAGCCATGGTTTGATAGTGTAAATCTAGCCCTAACTGACTCTACCTCCACCTTCATGATAAAATTAGGGTAAATTTGTATATTATTTCTTCAATACTCCTTTTTGCCCAAACGTGATTAAAAATAGTTTTCCAAACTCTGTTAAATAATCCTCCACCTCTAATTAAAATTGTAATTTATTCAAGTTTCCAAATGCTTTCAGCCTCATTAGGACTCCATCCCCTTCCTTGTCTCAGTGCCCTGTATGATTTATACACTCTGCTAAATACTCCATAAATTGGCTTCCAAAAACACCGGCTGTAAACAGGACAAGATGGCAGGATGTGCGCGATGCTTCAAGTTGTTAAGGGTGAGATTAAAGTGAAAGCCTGCTTTCCATCTGATAATGTCACAGCTGCCATATGACAAAGGCAAGGTACCAAAAGAGCCACTTGCAACAAGAAAGAGGGAACTCTGTCGGAGTAAGGAAAACCGCATTATTACTAAAGCTACTCCTATCTCCAGAGTATCAATTTTTCATTTTGATATGACAGATCACTCCCTTTCTTTCCCATTTTATAATATATATTATACCACTAAATCCGGGAAAGATTTTGACATTCGAGATTCTGACATGTGACATTCTGATATTAGAACAAATAGTCTGAAGGACTCAAAGAAATATTTTCCATCTTTTCCCTTTACAGGACATTTTGAAACGGTTGCTTTTTCACTCATATTCCGAACAAAGGCAGGTTTGGAAATCTCCAGTCATCTGTGACATGGGATTCCTGCCTTGCTCCCAGTTCTTTGTGACCATCCTCTAATTATTCCTGACACCGGAGAGTTTCAAGTTCTTACGAACAATGATTTTCTTTTCTGCCTTAATGTATGGGGCCAACTTCAGTGGTGATGCAAATGACTGCATGAATTACTTGCTAATTAAAGCAAATGATACTGGTAGAGAAGTGGATTGATAGGCACTCTTTGGCATTCTGCAGAGGAAAGTTCACACCTGATAAAAGCAAACCTCCACCAAATTCAGCCTGCATGTACAGCAGTGCCAATCCTGAGCGACTCTTTCAAGATCAGTGTATATGATACTTGCCCTACATGCACTGATTTAACTCTATTAACATTAGAGCAATAACTCATGTTGCACTGGTCTAAACAGGTTGAAAATCCAGCACCATCGACTTACTTTCAATTCATGCTGAATTTTGCACTCGTGGATTTGTGCCAGCTTGTGCCTGAAGTGTTGGCAACTATAGAGTCAACCACTGCTCTTCTGGCTATTCTCCACATTCACAGTGCTAGGGTCTGATTCAAGGGCTGTTGAAGTTAATGGGAATCATTCAGTAGTGAATTCAGTAGGCTTTCAGATCGGATCCTAAGGATGCATGTTCTGTTCGTTTTCCTCATCCAACCAAGGGCAAAATCACTTCCCTGGGCTTTTATGCCACACTCCAAACTATAGTATGAGAATGCTTGTGCAAGATACACTACGTTGTCCACCTCCACGAGTCTGTCACTCCCAGACATGTCAGCGCTCTCAGGGAATTTGGTCCATTGTCTACGATCCTTGAAGTATAACCCTCAGAAAAATAAAAAGAAGCAGCAATGCCTGCTTTTTAAGGTGAACCAAGTCACAGACTTCAAAGATTAGTTGTTGTCGCGTCTTAAACATCGTCACCTGGGTTTCTTGCAAGCTTGCAGAGAATGCACCCATTACATCCAGATAAAATGCATCCTTTGATCTGAGTGATAAAAACAACTGTTTCTCTACATGTACATTCCTTGTGGGGGGGTTTTGGTAAATGTTTATGAACTGTGGGAAATGATGTCTCTGCCAGGATTTAAAATAAAGAGACTGAATGAGTTTGTTTTACATTTGCCATTCATAATACTCTATTGCATTTCTGGAATCCCAATGGTATTTACAGGGGAGGTTCATGGACTGATAGTTACCAGGGAAACACATGATAAATTGTTGCTACTTAAAGGAGAAATAACACATTAAGCAGGGGATGTGGAAAATAAGCAGCAGTGCTTTCATGGTTATACTATTAAAAGATTTTACCTACATACCTCAAAAAATAGTCAAAGCCCACCCAAAGCTAAATGGCCCAGTGGGCTCACATAATTAAAGAACATCTATTTGTATAGCTAACAGCACCCAAGAAAATACTGTGGCATCATAAGTGGCTTTCTTGGACTCCCAGGTCCCCCTTCATACCTGGATTGATTAAGAGCAGCTTGAACTCGCACATTTGGATCCATAGCAAGATGCCTTAACTTCCCCATTCCCATGGCCCACCTATATAGATACACCAGATAAAGCCAAAGAGCCAAATTCTTTTGTCTTTACCCCTGGTAAGCAGCAGCTAGTGCATTCCCATCTGATGTCTAGGCATTATTGCCAGGGACAAACCTGAGCAAAGGATGGTGCGTTAAAATGGACTGGTCCAGGAGCAGCCCCGAAAGATGCTATGTGACCACCTCTCAGTGTGTACTGCTGGTATACCTGTGTTGGGTAGGGATGTGATTCTTATTCCCACTCCTAACTGATATGGTTATTCCTGTACAACTCCTACTGGGTGTTATGCCAAAAAAAAGCCCTTTTGCCAATAGAGATTCCTTTATCTGGGGACCTCATACAAGTCATGTGAAACAGTTGATTTTCCACCAAGAAAACTCGTTATCGGTGTTCTACCAGCACAGCTACACCAACATTTTTTTTTTAGTACAGATAAGTCCTCTGAGACACTTCTTTGAAGAAAATCCCTTTGGCAGGCAGGGATAAAATAGAGAGGGAAGTATCTTACTGCTATCCTTTAACCATTAAATTACAACCCTCCTCAGTTCAACTTAGCCATGTTGGCTGGCAAGCAGAGGACTGGGACCAACTCTCCACCCATCCTCCTACACCCCACTTACTCCTATACCCCTCTACAAATTATATAGGTTTCCCATGTAAAATAGAAAACTGCTTCTTTCTACCTTGCACAAGTCTACCCAGCTCAAGTCACAGTCAGGCCTACTGATTCTCCAAACATGCAGAAGTTTTATTCCCAGATAAGAAGTATTATTCCCATGTAAGGGATGAAGCAGGGAGGTAGAGAGCTGTCACTTGCCTGAACTGTCCTTGTGAGTTAACAGAAGAACAGCTCTGTCTCCTGTTCCCAGCTCGTTATCCCCACCTGGCCAGAAGACGCATCCATGTCATTTGGAATTGGTGTTGGTGCTTCTGAATGTTTTCTTGCAGAGCTGGATCCTTTGGAAAGTCTCTTTGCTTCGTTCACTTGGGGACTTGTGCATGTAGCTGACATTTTATGCCCTTTCTGCCCAACATTTAGACATCCCTGAGATGCTCAAAAACTCTCAGCTGCTGCCTAACCCTTGGTAGGTGCCTACATTTCTGGCAGTGAGCACATGCAAAAGCTCCCTGTGTCCCGATACTGCCACGTTGTCCACAACTGTGGCTCAGACGTGATCCTAGGATTCTCAAACTGAGCTTTCCCCTGGCTCGTGTGACTGAGGGGCCTGATCTGGTAGGTGCTCTCAGACCAAATCCACTAGACCTGTCTTCTTGTGGTCAAGACATTTGGGATTTCAGCAGCTCCAGTTATACCCAACAGCCTTGAGATTAGGTAATGGACCTGAGAGATAGGAGTCCTCTTTTCAAACCCTCACTCTGTCAGATTTGGAGCAAGAACTTGATTCCTTTTCCCTTCTATGTTAGGGGCGCACTAATACCCCTCCGACTATTGAGTAGTTTGCAGTCAGTCTCTCTCCAGCTGCCCTCTTGGAGCTGCTCAGCTTTATAAAATTCAAATCACAGTCTCCTGGATGAGTCTGCTTGAGATCACCCAGTGCTATAGCAGTATGCACAGCATCTTCAAATTAAACTGCTTTCTTTGGAGATGCTGATGGAAATTGAGATGGCCCCTCAGGACCTTGGGCACGGAACGTGTGACCGCCATAATCTTCCCACCCCATCCAGTACCAATTCATGTCTTAGGGGGTTGATATATCGATATACTTCTATCCTCTCTGACAGATGGGCCTCTCATGGATGCTCAATGTCTACAATAATAACTTATTAGGGTATGAACCTGAGACCACTGAATCAATAGGATGTCTTGTTTTCTGGTTTCCAGCAGCTTATATAACTGCAACAACAACAATCCTGCCACCGCTTGACATCTCCAGGGAACACAATTGCTAACACAATTGCTAAAATATTAGCGAGCTTCAAATGCCATTATTTTCCTTAGTACTTGAGAAGCACCCCCGTTAATGTTGCTCACTGATTCACCTGTGATCTTATATTAGAGACAATTTCCAATGTATGCAGTGCGGTTGTGATAGCCCCCTTGTCATCATTATAATCATCACTAGCGGCACTCCTATAGTGCCTAGATGTCTTAGTTATAGACCGAGATCCTGTTGTGATAAGCAGTATGTAAACACAGAACAAAAGGTTAAGCCTTTCATCAAAGAGCTTAGAGTATAAGACAAGCCATAACAGAGAGCTACTGACACAAGGAGAAGAGTGAGAAATTGGTCAGAGTGGCGGGTAATAGTCTGCAGCCTCGTTGTTAACATTTTTTGTAGGCAAAGGAGAGCTTGATTAGTGGCTTGAAGGAGACAGGGAGTAGCTGTGTAGGTGTTTCCAGACACCTGCTCCTGAGCACGAAGAGCAGTTTTGGGGACAACACAAAGGTGGCTGTTTCAAACTAACACCTGGGTGGGCGGTAAAGGCTGCCTTCGGGGGTCTGTCAGAGGCAAGGGTTGAACTTTCAATTCCCAATGGGAAGCAATAGATAGAGCGGTGGTTGGCTCTGATGGGCTCTGCAAAGGGAAGTAGGCAACTTGTGTTTGACCTGTTAGAGAAGGGAGAGCAAGTGAAGGGAGGGAGAGGGGCTGACACGGTCAAAGCAATGGCCTTAGGTAATGATCTTTCCAGCAGGCTTCTGGATGGGTGTCTGTGGCATGCCTACATGTAACACAGCCAAAGAAAAGCACATTAGGGAAATCTAGACATGAGATCCTAAGAGGCTGCATTGGAAATGTATGTGTGTACACCAATAATTCTCAACCAGGGTTTGGGGTGCCTTGAGATCCTTTCAAGGGTGTCGTGGGCTGCCATGTCATATTAGCTGTTAGGTACAGAAACACAATTCACAAAAAAACTCAGAGATTTCAAAACTGACTCCATGGTGTTAAAACCATTCTGACATGTTGTGGTCTTTCTGACAGAGAAAGAAAACCAAAGAATTGCTCTATTATTTTTTGTAGTCAAAGAGAGAGTGAAAACTCAAAGCTGGCATTTTTCGAGGGGTGTTTTGAGTCTAACGCGAGGTGTCTGAGTTTGACAACCTTTGGCCTAGACATGTGATGCTGAGAGGTTGCATGGTAAATGTAGGTTTGTAGACAGATCTGAAAAGGCCTATCTGAGAAATATTAGAGAAATAATGGGCAAAACTTAGACATAGCCTGGATGTGACTGAACATGAAGTCCTATCTGAGGATGAAACTTGAGCTACAGACAGGCTGCTGAAATAGTAGAGAGGATTTGGCGGTATAGGATGGAGATTAAGATCTCTGTTTTAGCCATGTTGTTGGACCCCAGGGATTGACTCCGTATCTCAATGGCTCAACACTGTCCTGAAATGTGGGAGAGTCAGGTCAAGTCCTTGCTCCCAATCCCTCAGAGAGGGGATTTGAAAGCAGACCTACATATATGACTGCCCTATCCACTAATACTGCAAGGAAACTCTGTCTCTGGGTTTTCGTGAGAAAGAGCCAACCTGGCTTAGGCTTATCATCATGGAAATGCTTATAGCAGAGAAAGCCTCATTAGGACACCTATCCAACAAATATTCTGGATGAGGCCAAGAGGCCACCAACCCTTTGTCATTCTCTACTAGCTACTTTAGAGGCTTCTTTCTAGTTTGGTCTCCCGTTCTTTCATGTCCAAACCCATGTGCTGGTGCCTGGAAACATAAGTTCAGTTTAAAGATGAGAGCATGCAGTAGGACATCTAAAAGTTAGGCATTAGAATACTTTATTCCCTGGCCTTTGTCAGGACCATCAGCATGTAAAATAGTGGAAGAAAAAGTCTCATTGGATTAAGCTGACCTGAAATGAAAAATATTGAACTACTATTTTCTCTATTTTCTTCTGTTTTTTATTTTTCATAGAATCATAGAAAAGTAGGGCAGGAAAGGACCTGGTATCTCAAGGCAGGATCATCTCTCTCCAAACCATCCCTTCAAGTGCCTGTCTAGCTTCTTCAAATTACACAAACTACCCTGTCACACAACTACAAGGCACATTGTCCAAAAACACCAAGAGCACCTTAACCTGCAGGGGAGTGAGGGCACTGTCAATGTGGCACCACTGCAAGGGTTGATAAAATACCCTCAAGAGATCTAAGAAAGAGGACCGGGCCTTGCTGGTGCATTTCCTCCATTTCAGTTCTAATACAGGCAAACCTTTTTGTTAGTATTCTCAGAGGACAAAAAAAGAAGAGACATGTAAAGCCACAAGAGGACTAGAGGATCCAAGAGAAGAGGTATGTGTTATTGGATGAATCTTTAATTCATGGCACTTGGCCGGCACAAGAAGTGTTTGCATGGACTTCAATAAGTATAGCTCTTAGACGAAATATGGCTTTTAAAGTTGTTTTACAGTCTGCTGTGCAGAGCAGTCGATACCTCCTGGAAAATTTTGAGACATTCTGGTTACAAGCAATGGGGTTTTTATTTAATATTTTTCTCTGTTTGTTTTCCCTTTCTTTTTATAACTGGAACCTTATGCAGAAAAACAAGCACTTTGGGTGCTTGTCCATGTAGCGCTTTTCCTGTTTCCACAAGACAAAAAAATGGTCATTTTGCTAGCTTCATCTCATCTGAAGATCCATGTTTTTCACCTTGTTTTACCGTGTTAGTCATTTTTATCATGGTAAATTAAACCACCTCTGACATGTTTTATTTTTAGCGTGAGAAGTTGTGCCAAGAGGATTTCTTTTTATCGTATTATTTTTTCAACGTGTAGCTGGCATACCGGTGAAAATGGCATGTTCCCTGGCTTGCTACAATTTCACCACCAGGTGCCGCTTGGGTTCACTCGGAAACCCATGGGAGCTCTGTTGCAACGCTGCAGCGAGACACCAGGTGCAATTCTTGCAAATCTTTACTGGTCGTTTACCAGTTCGAGGTTCAAGTTAATGAAAAATACTACTTTTTTTAAATTCCAAAAAAATTGTTCCCTGTGTTCACGTGCACTTCCAAAAGCCGGCAACATCTGTTTTCTCCCCTGTTGTAAATTTTGGGGCTCTGCCCTTCCCCCCCACTGCCACCAGCAGGCAATGCTCATTTTGCCTGCTGCCGCTTCTCAGAGCCGGCAAGCCTCTTCCATTCCAGTGCCCCAACATTTCTCGCATGCCCTGCTTCGCTGGGAGTCTATTCCAGAGTCTGGTCACACAAACTGAGAAGTTTTTCCTTATATTCAGTCTGAAACCTTCTTCTAGGAGTTTATGACCATTGCTCCTGGTTTTCCGCTGGGGCACTTTGGTGAATATGTTGTTGCGTAGCCCCTGGTGCTCTCCCCTGATATATTTGTAAGCTGCCCCAAATCCCCCTGAAGTCTTCTCTCTTCTAGGCTGAACAGTCCCATATCTGTCAGCTTTTCCTCATATGGCTTGAACAGGCCTCTAATCATACGAGTGGCTTTTCTCTGGACTCTCTCAAGCTTCTCCACATCCTTCTTGAAGTGGGGCACCCAGAACTGGACACAGTCCTCCAGCTGCAGCCTCACCAATGCCAAGTAGAGTGGGAGAATAAGTTCCTTAGTTTTGCTTGAGATGCATCGGTTGATGCATGCCAGAGTATCGTTTGCTCTGCTAACTGTAGCATCACACTGGTGGCTCATTTTCATTTTATGTTCAGTTATGACCCCCAGGTCCCTTTCAAACATGGTGCTAGACAGTGTAGTACCACAGAGCCTATACATTTGTTGCAGATTTTTCCTCCCCAGATGGAGCACTTTACACTTCTCGGTGTGGAACAGCATATGGTTCTGGTCCGCCCAGCTAACTAGTCTGTCTAGTTCTGCCTGGATCATCAGCCTACCCTGATGTGTGGCTGCATTTCCCCAATGCTTAGTGTCATCGGTGAACTTTGCCAGTGTGTTTTTCACCCCGACATCCAGATCATTGTTGCAGATGTTGAAAAGCACCGGTCCAAGTACCGAACCCTGGGGGACCCCACTGGTCACCCTCCAGCAGGTCAACACAGATCTGTCTATTAGTTCTCTTTGGGTCCGACCCTGCAGCCAGCTTCCTACCCATATGACCATTGAATTGTTGAGCTCATAGTCTCCTAGTTTTACCTTGAGAGCCTCATGGGACACCAAATCAAAGGCCTTCCTAAAGTCCAAGTAAATGGCATCAACCTCATCTCCCTTATCCAGGTGGTGAGTAACTTGTCATAGAAGGGGATGAGGTTAGTCAGACATGACCTACCCATGACAAAGCCATGCTGCCTTCTACTAGCTTATCGCATATGGATGCCTTGAGACATTTTTGAAGGATTGAGGTCCGACTGATCAGCCTGTAGGTCCCTGGGTCCTCTCTGCTCCCCTTCTTGAAGATGGGCACAACATTGGCCTTCTTCCAGTCTTCTAGGACCTCTCCTGAGCACCACAAATTCTCAAAGAGGTTCACCAATGGTCCTGCAATAACTTTGGCTAGTTCATTCAGCACTCTTGGATGGAGTTCATCCGGTCCTGCTGACTTACAGATAACCAGCCTCTCTGGCTGTTCTTTAACCAGCTCTACATTGACTGTTGGTAGGTTATCATCCCTACTGTAACTATTCTGCATCATATTTGCAGTCAGCAGGCTATCGCTCTTCGACTGGTGGAATACAGATGTGAAGTACTCATTCAGGAGTTCAGTTTTCTCCTTGGTGTCAGTGATCAGATGTCCAGATGCATTATGAGAAACATGAGATGGACTCATGTTTTCACTGGTTTTCCTTCTGTTACCTACATACCTATAGAAAGACTTCTTATTGTCCTTGATTTCAGTTGCTAACCTGAATTCAGTCACCGCCTTTGCTTTTCTAATCTGCCTCCTACAGGGGTGGGCCAATCTTATGCAGTTCTCAAGAACTTATCAAGTAGAAAGTACTTTATATCTTCAAAACCTCATTCAAACATTGCTTAAAGCTGTTGCTATTCCCTGGTCTGCCACAGACTTCCTGAGTGACCCAAGTCAAATTACTTCATTCTTTCTTTATTATCTCAGTTAACCTGTAAAATGTAACATTTACCTACCTCACTGAGCTGTTAATTATGTAAAAAGAGTATGAGGCTACCGTTGCGATGTTATGAGAAGTATTACAGGCAGGGAGAGAGAAGTAGTAAGCTGTGTTAGTCTGAAGCCAATAAAGAAGGCAGGGCTGGGTAGCACCTTAGAAACTAATGAGCTAGTCTATGTGCCACCCCTATAGGCAGGAAGAAAGAGTAGGGTCAGGTACAGACATTACACTTTTACCTGTATAAGTGATCAGAAACCAGTCTATACCTGTAACAGAACAGAATTTCAGCACATGGAGACTGGTTTAAAAATGGCAGAAGCTGGTCCAAGATTAGCGCCCCCTTCCCCTCCCCAACCAAAGGCCGAATCTGGTGCTCTGTTCACTACCGATTTAAGCTACGCCGCTTCATAACTTGGATCATTTACCACCTTGGGCTTTTGGAATATCTGTACCTAACCAAGGTGTTTATGAGTGAGAATCTGTAAAGACTGGGAGATAAAGACAAGTGTCCAAACCTGGAAACTGCAGGCTGCAGAATTCATCTTGAGTCAGGGCTGCATTAACCCTTTAGTGGGCCCTAGGCAAACAGACTACGCACCTAGTTGCTTTGCATAGGGCACCAGCAGCTGCCGCCAGGGCTTGGAGCTGCAGCTTGCAGCCCTAGAAGGGAAAAGGAGCCAGGAGGCACTGCTGCCGCAGCAAAATAAGCACAACTGGGCCCCTTCTTCACTTAGGGCCCAAGGCATGTGCCTAGTTTGCCTATGCATTAATCCGGCCCTGTCTTTAGTCATGTAAATTAAAGCGTCCCAATTTCAAATTCTGCTGTGTGACATCTGTGCTTATACGGACATTTCAATTTAGCTTCAGTGCCTACAGTAGGAAACAAGCATGGAGCGAGGTTTTTTGCTGCTTATTATTTTAAGATCCGTCGCTAATCATTGTGTACCCACTTGCTGTGACTGTGTTGCATTCAGCTCCAGTACCTATTTCAAAATGCCCCCTTTCTGTTCATTTATTTCTGGCGCCGCAGTCCAACCTCTCATAGAAGCTTGCTTGGTAAATTCATTATGACTCAACCAAGCATTCAGTCACCGTACCAGCGCTTTGCCCTCCAGCTGTACATGAATTTATTTTGCTTTTGCATTTCTTTGCAATTTGTGCGGAGAGTGACACACTTTTACAGACCGTGTGTTTCCATGGTGCTTGCGAGCCCAGGCCCCTTGAACAAAACAAGTCTCCGTAACGCTGTGATCCCCTCCGCTTTCTCACTGTTGCCAACTCCACTTCGTGTTGAAATCTCCTTGTCCTGGGATCGACTAACTACCTGGTACTCACATTACCAATAAAATGAGTTTCTAACCCTTATGTTTGCAGGGAAAAATGTTTAAAAACATCATCACTGAAGACTTCCACTAGGAGGGGAATAAAAAAATCCTTCTTTTTGTTATATTGGGATTGTGATGGATGGGGAACTAACTCATGACTTTTTAAGCTCAAGGTGATGAAACCTGTATGTCAAAGAGAAAACCAGTTGTTTGTTCTTATATTCTTTCTCAGTTTCTTGGGGCGTAGCTTAAATGAACCGCACTTTGGGGTATTTTTTCACTGCTTGTTAATACTTTCACTGGAGGGACACAGTTTAAGTCATCCCCAGTTTAAGTGACTATTTGTTACTATAATTTATTGCAAATAATAGCGACAAATAGGCACTATTATTTGCAATAAATTTGTCCTGACCTAGTTTTCAGTCATACCTGAAGAGGAGTAGAAAAAAATGTTCCCAATCAGCAAACCTGGACATGGTTTCAACTATTTTTCATCCCAAATAATTAACGGTGTTTTATTTGGAGTACACATGAAGAAGAACGGCCTGTCTCCGGTTTTGACCAAAAAATCCATCCTGACTTGAGAAGCATTTCCCTTTTCGAAAGTGGTGCGCTCTGATAAAGCAACGTGTTCCTACCAAACCACCATTTTCTAAGGCAAATTCATGCTATCCAAAAAATCCTAATTCTAGTTATACACAAATGATTCTCTAACTTGTCCCCATGATAACCATTTATATTCCTCATAAGTTTTTGGTTAGTTTGTTTATTAGCTCTTATTCTTTAATTTAATGCACAATCATCTCACCTGGCAAGGGCTTACTGACATTCAACCTGGATTAAGCCACCCCCAAACACAGAGAGCATCAAAAATAGAAATATACCTTGCACTCTCTTATGATAAGAACTCAGTTGGACCTGAAAATAAAGTCAAAGCAGAGGCTGCTTTTTCCTTCTGTGTTTGTAGGGCTCAGTCAAGAAATTATATTGTCATTACCAAAAACAGTAGCTATTCCTTAGTGCCAAAACCAAAGCACTGGATTTCTGGAGGGCATTCTGTCTGCAAAGTGCTCCTAAACACTAAATCAATGGCACTTAACCTTTTTAGACTCAGGGGCACCTCCTTGACCAAACTTGCAGCCCCCCTCAGAAAATGCCAGTGTTTAGTTTGCACTCATTTTTTGACTACAGAAAATGAATAGGTCAATTCTTCTGTTGCAGAGAAATCAGAGAAACCACAACAGGTCAGAATGTATTTGACACAGTGGATTCCTATTTGAAATCTCTGGGTTTATCGTGCGAATCATGTTTGCACGCCTACCAGTGCTAACATTGCATGGCACCCGGCGGCACCCTTGGAAGGATCTCAAGGCACCCCAGTGTACCCCGGCACCCTGGTTGAGGATCACTGCAGTAAATCCTAAATCCTCATAGCATCCCAGAGGGTGCTTAAGAAGCAGGTGGAGGAAGATTGTCCATTTTATCGATACTGGCTGCTGACAGACATGGAGGGAGAAAAAAAAATCGCACTTTACCGGAATTGGCGGCACATTAATTGGACCCGGCTCTGCAGTGTCTGTATAGATCAGGCACTTCAGTGGGGCTTTTGGCAGTTTTTATCTAAAGCCGATTCAATCAGCTATTATATAAAAGCACCAAAAAAGCCTCACTAAAGCACCTGATGTTGGGCAAACCAGGTCCAACCAGCATGCTGCCTCTTCTGGGCATGCACTGGGCTCAGCACAGGGCCCCGCCAAGTTTAAAGTGAAGCACAATTGGGTGCGGGGAAAAGAGGGGGGTTATATCTGTAAGCAGCCAACATTGCCGAGGCACAGGTAGGTGAAGCGATTTGCTCCAGATCACACAGGGAGGCAGTAGTGGAGCAGGTTTAAGATGTGGGTGTCTTCCTCTCGCCCACATGTTCATTCTCCCAGTGCACATTGTTTTCTAGTCATTGTCCTTGGAAAGCTGCTGCTGCAGAGTTGATCAGGATCCAGACTGAGCCCTGCTTTGTTTTGTCTTTGGCATGTTTGACAGCTCTAGTTAATCCCATCCTTTGTGAGTGCAGCGAGCCTCAGGCTGATAGGTTTGAATAAAGGTCATTAAAAAGGCTCCTGCTGCCGTGCCTGCAAGCTGGCACCAGAGGGAGCAAGAACACCAGAGATAGATAGAGACCTTGGCAATGAATTTCCAGAGTGACATGGATAACAGTATTTGCCTATTGCCGGCTACTGCCGAGCCTATCAATATATGCCAGACTTGTTCAATGCCCCTATTATTTGGACATTTCAGATGTGTTACCATCTGTCTGTCAGGCTCCTTCCTCCAGCAGACTCAGTGACTTAACTCCCTTCTCACACACACACTCACATATACACTGCGTGCATCTACACATTCATTAATCTGCCATAGTTACTGTGCATTAGGTTTAGTACTTGGATAACCAAGTACCAAATCAATGCATAGTAACTCTCGGTACTGCGCAGTAGCACTAGCGCATGGGTTTTTACAGATACTAACCGTGCAGCAGTCTAATACTACTGTGCTGTAGCGTATTAGCACGGGTTTTCCCCAGCACACTACTGCACAGTGTTATTAAGCACAGTGTCGATGTACCCACTGTCATGCTAATACAGATACGAACATTATCTGTAGGCTACTGCTAATTAGCCATGTGCTAATAGAGACACAAACAGTAAATATCCCTCTCGCATGATAGAGGACAAGTATCAAAATCTGGGTTCTCACCCTAAGGTGGGGCCAAAAAACAACGAAGTCCATGAGAAATAGTTTCAAAACTACCCTTGTTTGACCACCCAAACCTTGCAGCCTAGTTAAAGAAAAGTGAAAGCAGCCGAGTCTGGGAGAGCAGCATGAGAAGGCATTCGTAGGAGCCAAAACACAGCATTGGAAAAGAGCTGTAGGTAGCTTATCTACTGGGTAGAGCACTGACCTGGGTTCACAGAGTCTTAGAAAAGAAAGACTAGAAGAGACCACGGGAGATCATCTAATCCAATCCCCGGCTCAAGGCAGGATCATCCCTATCCCAACCATCCCACTCCAACAGTTGTTAACCTGTTCCTAAAACTTCACAAACCCTGTCAAAAAACTACAAAGTAGATTGCCCCAAAGCAACACAAATGTCCTAACCTGCCACAGATGAGGCAGGGGGATGCAGGCTCTATCAATGGCCTGACACCTTGGTCTGCACAAAAGGTTGTAACCATTACATGGGCAAATCTACGGGCATTTTTTACACATGCAAGCGCCGCAGCGCCAAGTGCTTTGAAAAGCACCCAGCGCTGCATCCTAAGAAGTGCTTTAGTTTAAAACACCTAAGAGGTGCTTTAGTTTAAAAGTGCACCACCACCATTTTCTGCGCACTGACATGCATTTCGCCGCTTATACAACTGCACGCAGCGCAGCGCAATTCACCTCAGCCCACACGCAGAGCAGACCCGATTAATCGAGTCTGCTCCAAAGCAGTGGATCTCTGATGTGTCGCAGGGAAAAAAGTATGTGTATAAATGCCCTGCTTGTGCATTAATGCACTCTAGTTAATGTGCATTAAATCTAGAGCCTCCATTGTGAGGTACTAGGAAAATGCCCATTAGCCTCTCTTAATGTGCATTAACTAAGAGTGTGGTTTTAAAGTGACACTTAAGGTGCATTAGACTATTTTAATGTGCATTAGCTAAATAACATGGGGGGTTAGTGATGCTTTAATGCACGTTAAAATAGGCTAATGTGCATGAAAGCGCATGTGTAGACACACCCTAGTTCAGTTAAATTGGTTCCATCTTGTGTGTCAACATTCGTAGAGAAAATTTAACCTGGCTTCTCTCCATTTAGATTTCCTAGGAAAATTTGCCTGTTTTAACCCACTAAAAGCATCCCCCTCCCAGAAGGCTGTACTGCTTTAACTAAACCAGTTTTCATTTTCACCAGTGCAAATTTTTTAGCAGAAAAGTTCCTGGGCTCTGTCGTGCCACTGACATGCTGCCAGATGTGGAAACTCTGCTCTCCCATTAGTGAAGGTCATGCTTTATCTGGAATTTATGAGGCTTTGTTAACCGATCGTGGGGAAGAGCTTTGAGACGCTTGTGTGGAAGGGCTACCGGTGTGAATAGCTGCCCTTTCCCCCATGCAGCCTCTGTACAGGACTTGCCAGAAAACAGATCAGTACAAATGGGAAGACAATGGCACCTCACTGGGCCTGCCTTGAATAGTCTCATCTATCTTAGCAAATAAATGCCATCCTATGCCCCACCTCTCTCCCCTGAATGGCCCGACAAGAGTCCCACAGAGAGGATCTTGTACAGGCCAATGGATGAATTGCACCTTATCATACAGGCTTTATTCTATGGCTGGCCAATAGAAATGTTCCAGCTTGTCCGTTTCCCCCGGACGGACACATATAGCGCAATATATTTTCCATGAACAGATGGATCTGAGTACATTGCACATCCAGGCATTGTGATGTATGAGGCTGTACAGCCAGAATTAGGATCTTAATGGTCTGATGACCCTGCTTGGAATGAAGCCTGTTCCTCACCTGCTTATTACAAGCCATGCTGCTGTGCGGACCATGTTTCCTATGGACTTCCTTATCTTTGTCCTTGACCACATGGGAAATGATAAGAAGGATGAATGGATGTTGCCTGCAGGATACACTGACGAGGAGTGATTTAAATCCCAACTTTTTGGAATCAGCCCGCTCCCTTTCATCTGAGATTCCAAATATTTTTGCTTTTGAGTCTGTTTTTTGTAGATGAAGCCCTGTTTCGTACCAGGTTTCAGCCCACATCACGTTTTTATAGCTGGCTTGAAAACCCTGGAGTAGAGATTTGCTTTTCAAGCTCTTCAAAACTCCAGAGTGACTTGGCTCCATTGACTTTAAAGAGATTCTACTTGTGATAGTTTAATAGTGACACTTTTCTCTTTGAGGCCCAGAGCATAACTCCTAGGTTAGATAAAGAAGCTTGAAAGAAAAAATAATTTGCTACATTCTGCCTGTGGGTATATACCCTCTCTTCCAAAGCTGCACCACTTTGGGCTGAAACTCATCTGTTGTTGCTCTGTTTGTGGAGCAAACTACCCTGCTAATAAGTTTTGGGGCATTACTGGGCTCAGGGAAGGTAGACATTGCAATCTGGAGATCCACTGACTAAAGCAAATAAGGCATAGTGCATTTCAGGCCTGAGCATTTAAGCTGGAGTGGGTGCATCTACATATGCGTATTAATGCTGTGCAATAAACTCCGGTGCACATCGCAACACAGTTTATTGTTCCTGGGCACTATGCTTACACATGCACCCAGAACCACAGCACATTGAGCCAAGTCGTAGCAGCCCCAGCTGTCAGGGGGCCTAGGAGGTCAGCCTACCAGCCCTGGGCTGCTCCACGCCAGCTCAAAATGCTGCAAAGGTGCTCATTGGGGCACCAGGATACTTTAGTGCGAGGCTAGCCAGCAGGCAGCCCCCCACACTGAAGCACCCTCATGCCTATTTACAAGTATTACCTTGCCATGGAGTCTATTAGTTTACTCCAGACTAGGAGCCCTGCACGTGCAGACAAGGAGACATTTACTGCAGAGCTAATTAGTCTACTCCGCAGTAAACGTTGCATGTAGACATGCCCAGTCACAGCACCGTCCTAGCTGACAATCTGAGGACTTCCAAAGTGTGAGCTGCTCCAGTGAATGTGTCCAGAGAATCTCCTACCCATCAGGCACAGAGATGGACCCTGTGTCACACAGGCATTGCACAAGCAGAGGTATTGCCAAGTATGAGAAAACTTCCAGGGAGTTTTACTGATGCTATGTAGATCCAAGAATGAAGGCAAGAAAAGCATTGATTTGGGATAAAAGGGTGGGAGAGGAGTTAAGATACAGGTTGAACTGAGGAAGCAGTGAGAAATGAACTCAACACTTCAAAAACCTTTAAGCATATCATGCCTCATTCTGATCAAGCATCCCAAATTCTTAAAGTCTAATAACAAATGTAAATGTTATACATTGCACATGCTCATTTACCAAGAGAGTTGAATTCATGCAAGCAACCTGTGCCTGCTCTTCTGACATACTTGTGCCTTTATGGACCAGACTGAGACACCCTGATCCATAGTGATGCCCCCGTGACTTTAGTGGATCACAGTTCAGTGTAAATAAGATTGCCCTAATACATCTGTAACTATAGAAGACATTTTCCAGTGTACGAGAGAACAGGTTGAAAAGAAAATAATATGCGCATAAAGTCTGAGAGTTGCGATCCATTCTTGCTTTCCCTCAATTTTTGCAAAGATGGAGGGCCGAGAGATGGTTATAATTGAAAACTGCGGAGAGAGGCACGTATACAAAGAACAGAGCACAAGAACCCAGCGCCCAACACAGAGCAGCGGGAAAGGGATCTGCAACATCCTTGAATACCTAACTGGAGAAATGAAAGAATATGGAGCCTGGTTGAAAGGTAAATTATTTGCATATGTGAAGAGCACCATGGGTAAAAAGTAGTTCAACATCCATATGTTTGTCGGTGTTATCTGTGCATCTATAGTGGACCTTAAACCATCTAACTCCCAGACATGCACACCCAAATCGTAAAGATCTGGACCAAAATTGGCATGCCCACCATTTACAGGAACAAATTTTTAACCTAAGCTTTTTAGTTTTAGGGACTGATAATGTACTATCTTGCTGCTGCCACAACATGCAAAATATCATGTATGTACCCAAGAAGCCCTGGCTTGTTACTGTTATTTATATTAGAGCAGAGCCAAGAAGGAACCAAGTTAAATCATTAGCTTTTGGGGACAAAGACTTGACTTTTCATGTAGGTGTGGATACAGAGCCCATAGCAATGGAGTTGGGTCCTGATTGGCACAGGTAGGAGATATTACCCTATCAGGTATTTATAAACAATGCAAATTGTGGCGAAGATTGTGCTGGCATGAATTAAAAGGCAAGGACCTGTTCCAAAGGGTCTACCACCCCTCAAGGGACAGGACAGGGATCGTAGGAGTGAAATACAATAAGAGAAGTTAGTAGAAAACTATAGCAGTGTGACTAGGACTGTGCAATTTATGCTAGGTTCATGAACAGCGTGGATGCTCCACAGCATTTCTTTATTGATTTATTTTTTTTAATAAGTGAATGAACAGGATTAACTGATCAGCCACTTGGCAGGTGCAGTCACTGCAATCCTGTATGCGAACGAAGGTGTTTCCTGTGAAACTCTTCTTGCATGCTCAGGCCCGCTGTGAATTAATATTAAACATTGGTGCGACTGGGACTGCACTTCGGTGTCTGACTTCTCCTTTTGGAAGTGTGATGCCAAAGGACTTTGTGGGACAAGCTGCAGTAGGACAGAAACATCAGCACTAGAGGTTCATTGCAGCACTGCTTGTAAGGATCCCTAGAGCATGGCTGCACCATTGAGGACCGGATTTCTAAAGGTATTTAAGCAATTAATTCCCACTGAAATCAGTAGGAACTAAATGCCTTTGTACCTGCACAAATCTGGCTGTAGGTACCTAACTTTCACTGATTACTGTAGGTACTGATCTGCCTCTTCAGGCATCTGAACCCCCTTAAAATCCTCCCTGACTGTATCTCAATGTTCTGTCTCCATTTTTAACATGGCACAAGATAAGTTTCCTTATCATGTTTCTCCTCTGTCCATAAGATAGTTGCAGCCTTGCGTAAATCCCATCCTGCAGCTGGATCATGCACTGAAGTAGTTTAGCTTTCTCGTTAAATTTATGGCAGAATCTTATGCAATCTGCCATGCAAGAAAGACTATTTTTGACGATCATAAATACACCAATTTCTATTAATCCAGCCAAGTGCTTTATAGTAGCGAACCTTACCAACAAGCTTTTCATGTGCCAGATGCAAAGCTTGTTCAGACAGTAATAAATCAGGGACCAATTTTATAGTCTTGTTGATACATTGCCTCCATTCTGTAGCCGGCAGTTACTGCAAAGCTGAGTGTGGTTCAAGAAAGCCATACTGAAATGATGTCTTACTCCCAGAATTTTTTATTTGATCTCTTTCAGATAAACCTCTCGTGGTTCAGTTTATAGACTGGGTCCTGAGATGATGTTTGTCAATACCCCTTTCAGTAGTCTTATTATTATAGTTGGACTTTTGATCCAAAATCCCTGGCAGACACTCACCGGCTGCTTAGGAACAACTGTCTCAGCATTAACAGCACTTATTCTGGGTCAAGACAGGTAAGCTGGTCCTTTGTGTATGGATGCAGCACATAAATTGGTCATTAACTGTTCAATTGTTGCAATACCAATTAGCGGTATTATGAATGGATATGCTCTTTAGTTCACTTTTTTCCTCCCACCTTGGTTATTACATTACCAACTACAAAGAGACATCACGTTTTTCTCAAAATAGACAATTTTATCCTGGGACACAAGTGTGATCATTCAGATGTCCATATCCTCTGTCCCAGAACAAACCCTGAAAAGGTTCTCATGATAATAACTATTAACAATTTACCCCAGGACATCACAAAGTGAGCCTGAATGGTTATCCCAGGACTGCACTATTGAATCATTGATGGAAGGGCAGCTGCTCACTGGACCATAACTAGAGTGATGTGTCTACATGCCAATCCTGGGATATTTCTATTCTTGGACAAACTCAGGCACAACTTGTCTAAAGACAAATACACTGTCTGTTCCTAGCCACAGATTTTCATGCAACCTCTAATCCAGAAGTCACATAATCTAGTCTGCTATAAATGCTAGGCCCCATTCTGCCACTGTCTTGCCAGGTGTCCTTACACAAGTTGTTCACCTTTTCATATCCAGAATTCCTTATCTTTCCCCATCAGGTGATTTAAATGTGGGTCTCCCATATCCTAGAAGAGTATTTTAGCCACCGGGCCATTGTATGGCCATCCCACTACCTCCTGCCAGCTTGGGGATGGGGAGAATGGATGTGCTCAGAGCACGTCTACCAGTTCAAGAGATACGGGCACCAGAATGCCTATGTCTTCATGGCTCCTAAGAGGAGGTAGGCACTGTCAGAAATTGTGCGAATGCAAGAGCAGAAATTTAGGCACCTACAAGGCAAGAACATTTCAGTATCAATGGTGCTTCAATGTTGGGCTTGAGTGCCTCAAAAGGTAAATAGGTCCCTAAGGGCCTTGTTACACAAGACACTTAGTACATTTGAATTGGCTGCAGTGTGAGGACAGGGCTGGGACCGACAACCAGATGATTGTCAGGCCCAGCCCTAGGACCCTTTGGTGCTATGGACACCCAACTCTCAACTTGATCCTGGAGGAACCTAACAAGTGTAAGATCCAGGATCCTTCCTCCTGACATGTGTGGCTTTCCTCATCCTACCCAGAGGCTTGATCGAGCAGAGAAGTCCCTAGTTGATGTCACAGCTAGGTGAGGCCCAGAGCTTGCTCACATTATCTCTGTGGACAACTGCTGAACACACCTTACTTAATCTGGGATGCTTCTTCCATGAAAAGTTACAGTTTTGCTATGATACATGCACATCTAGCACATGTTTTACTCCTTAAACACATGGGCGCTCACATTTTAAGCACACTTAACACGTGCTAAGTGTAACGTGCGACGTAGGTCTGTCTCCCCCCATAAATCTTGTTTGAAGGATTTGCTCAAAGAATGGAGGACAGAGCAAATAACTGCGCCTTAGCCTTGATCATGACTGCCTTCCCTGACAAGGGAGACTATTATTGGTGGCTTCTTTTCCCTGTTGTTGTTACATCCATGGTTTGGTAAGTCACACTTATTTTCTATAAGCAAAAATAAATGTTTCTAGTTCTTCCTGTCATACATGACTTATCTTCAGTGAGTGAAAAACATTTATTGATGCCAGTGGGAATTATGCTTACAGACAAAGCATGTTGCAGATTCTTCTGCTAAATCCCTACATTTGCAATGTAAGTTATACTAAGTATTCTCCTTTTTTTTTTTTCCCCCCCTAAAACAGTGGTTTTCAATCTGTGGTCATGGACCCCTAGGGGTCCACAGTCTAAGGGGTCTGCAAAAGATGGCTATGATCCATTAAAAGTATATGAATGAACACACTTACAATCCAAAGGGGTCCACACCTCTATTCAAAATTTCCAAAGGGGTCTGCAAATGAAAATAGGTTGAAACCACTGCCCTAAAATGTAGGCTATGAAACAGTTCCTGTATTCTACCTGTTTCACAGTCATCTGTGTATGTCCATAGCTTGGAAAATGCCTTCAAGTCCTTTATACTGATACAGGAACAAGTATTAGCAGATATATAAACTGAAAATAGCTTCTCTGACTCACAACTTTTGCAAATGCCTGTGGTCAATAAGCTACATTCAATCTGGGCCTAATCATGGCCACCATTAAAAGTGTCCATGCACTTACAGCAAGATCACTTCCAACCCAGTGATCTGCTGAATCTGATCTT
>NW_005842718.1:541140-542357 GCF_000455745.1 Alligator sinensis
GAGTCAAATTTTTAACTTCTCCTGCACACTTGATTTCAAAGCAGTGCTTCTTAGACTAAAATGACCTTTTTTAAGGGTAGATCTTAGCATCATTACAAAAAGTATTTTAAAAGAAAGCTACTTAACCGCAGTTCAAATGTTTCATTGTAATGGCTTGTTTTAGTGCTGAGATCCAAAACTTTACCTTTCACCACTCTTACTAAAATTTTGATTATTTCATGTTTTATTGATTTATTCAGACCTTAGAGTAAAGGTCACCTTGTACCAATCCCTAGAAACCCAGAATATTTTCAGGAATGCTTGCACTTTTTGGTTTGCCTGAATTTTCTGAGCTTTACTATTTTAATTGCTTTTATTATAATTCCCCAGGTTGAAGGGCAGTCATTTGAAGGATTTCAGTTCCACAAATACTTGGCTGAAATATTGACTTTCAATTAAAAAGGAACCATTTGGTATAAAAATTGTCACATTTTTTCTATCCACTAGTAGAAAATTTGTGCTTCAGTAACAGAAAGAGGACAAAGCTTTCACAAAAGGGCTGAAGCATTTTTCTGCTAGCTCCAGCAAAGAAGTATGTACACCGCTGAGATAACTGAAATCATTATCAAAAAAGGGATTGATCTGAGAATAAATGGGGATTATAATAGAGTGCATCTTTTCCACTGATTGTAGCAATAAAAAAAGACATCACATATTTCATCAGAAATAACAAATGGATTTGGTTAAAATCAGATCCAGCTCTTAAACTCACCTTCCTTTGAAATTTTCAAAGGTTCAGTTAACTACTGCATATGATACACAGGACTTTCTGCTCTCAGCTAACTTCAATGGATTTGCACAGATCTAAATAAGAGCAGAAGCTGACTGTGCTAGATATACTGTGGGTATAAATCAGTTTAGCTCAAGCGAAGCCACTGGAAATGTCAGTATGTGCCAAGGTAGGCCCTGGCCCAAAAGCTTTTGTCATTTCCACCTTTTTGTAGATTTATTGATTCCAGGCACCACTGTAGGAGGACGTGCTCCAAGAAAGGCTGCCCATGTGATGGATCAAACTAGACTGAAAACAAAAAAGCCTGGGAAACTCCCAAGAAAACCAATTCTTGTGACATTTCTAGCCCAAATTCCAGAACCAAGAGGACTGGACAGGTTTATATTTTTCATCAAAGCTTTCACATACTTCTTTGTGTCAGATCTCTGAATCGTTTGTGGTTTCCCTA
>NW_005842718.1:542388-545711 GCF_000455745.1 Alligator sinensis
TCATGTGCCAAGAGTAAGCCTAACTTTTTTCCGTGTAAGACAGAAGCTTGGATTTCAAATATTTCTTTAAAACTTCAGACAGCCTGATTCGACTCGGTGCTGAACAACGCCAGCTCTCATTGAGATGGATGAGGCTGTCACGGTCCTAGCATTCCAGAGACTTTCCAAAGGTGGGCTGGCAGAGTGGAGATAACAGAGATAATCAATAGAAAATGGAGATAACCGGTAAAATCTCCCCCCACCCCTTGCCTCCATGCCAGCCTTACTTGTTTCCAGAGCAAGAGCTCACAGAGCATCACATCCTTCAAAAAACTGAAGAAATAGGCAAACTGACAAACTAAACTACTTCCACACCCATTTACACCCCAGAAGAAGGCCACCAGAAAGTACTAAGCAGCATTGTGTGACTGCTTATCCTCTCTGGGTGAATCTTGTATGAGAGATTCATTACATGGAACCTCTAAAAGTAACTTTTATGATTAGTAGTTTTGACATTATTTATATATTTTACAATATCGCACATTTTATAATACGGCTCCAAAACCATGTGCACGATTACTGCATTAAAAAATTGAACTCAAGAACCAATTAAAACGTTAATCACAAATGTTAATGGCGATCCATTGACAGCCCTAATTTTATTGTATTTATGTGAATAAATAGTGAAGGCATGGGGGGTCTTACAATAAGAGAAACAAAACAACTTAAAAGGGCAACTAGAATAAATCAAATAAAACAGAGACCCACTAATCAATGTGTCGATCTCGCTTCGGTGGCTAAGTGCCTGACCAAAGAGAAAGACCTTGCAGCGCTCCTGAAGGATGCCCAGGCTCAGGCTCCAGAAGTCAGCAAGAGGGAGGGAGTGTCCAAGATGAGGAGCAACTGCTGAGAATGACCTCTCCTGTGTTTTCATGGTGTGAATTAGGTGTACTGATGATACTTGCAGGAGGTTGATCTCAGCTGACCCTAAGGATCACAATGGCAAATAAGGTAAAATAGGGCCCAAGCCATTTACGACCTTATAGGTCAAAACCAGCACCTTGATTTTTGCCCAGACGGCTACTGGGAGCCGGTGCAGACACTGGAGGACTGGAGTTACATGCTCCCAATGACCCATGCTCCCGATGACCCACCTCTGGTCAGAAGGCAGGTTGCCACATTCTCCACCAGCTGTAGCTTCTGAATGGTTTTCAAGAGCAGTCCTATGCAGAGTGCATTGGTTTAACCTCAAGGTTATGAAGGCATGGGTGATGGTAGTGAGATCAGAGTCTGAAAGAAAGGGCCAGAGTCTTCTCACCAGCTGGAGTTATGTGAGAGGCACTCTTAGCCACAGCTGTCACCTGAAGATCCAGGTGCAGCAGAGAATCTAGGAGCACCCCAAAGCTGTGAACTGGAGTAACAAAGTGAGACTGAACCTCAGTGATAGGTGTCCCAGTCCTGGCCCCCCTCCACCAGACAAGTGGTCTGCCCCCACTACCATCACCTCTGTCTTGTCTATATTCACTTTCAATTGGTTCACTATGCCTTGGAACAAGTCTAATGCCTAGTATCAAGACCTTTAAAAAATTATTAACCAGTTGAACCAAGCAGTATTTCAACTTGTAATTCCATGATTTCAGACTAAAATGGTGGGAGGTTTCTCACACCTCCAATTGTGGTGACTAAACAATAACCTTTGCTTTTTCTTCTTCTCTTTTTAGCCCAGTTCTTTCCAGTGCGTTAGGTTCAATCTTCAGTAAATGGGACCTTCCTGTTTTTACCCTGCCTTTCAAAGTCACAGTATCTCTCTACTTGGCTGCCACCGGACGCTACAACCTCTTCTTCCCTACAACATCCATACAGCCTGTAACATCAGTGCCCAAAATTACCTGGTCTGAACTCCACACACAACTGATAAGCTACACAGAAGACAAAACAAGTATTCCAGTCTGTTAAGAACAATGAAGGCACTCACCTGTAGGTAACAGGCTCAAATACAGCCTAGGGTTATACAAGTATGTGAATCTTATAGCCATGTGTAACAGGGGGCTTCCTCAGGGCTGATCTACCATTGGCCCACCCACCTGTTTCTGGGCCAGCCACCCACCTCCTCTCCTGCCATGCCTTGATGATATATAATTATGTTGTTAATTAGGTGGGAGGCTGCCCATTTCTTGCCCCAATGCCATGGGGCGCTATCTGTGGCTCTGTTCCTCCCCTACACCGCAGCCCAAGCCTCACAGATGGCATCCACAGGTCTTAACATCACAAGCCCCACACTGGGCCTCAGAATCCTTCCAATCAGACCCCAACTGGATCCCTCCAATCAGGCAGCCTACTCCACCCTCATTTGGGGCTGCCTAGCTCCCTGAACTGTTCCCCATCTCAGGTGTGCTCCCCACCCCAGGACCTTTGGCCACCCAGGCCATGGCCTAACCTCCAAAGTCAGCCAGAAACCCCAAGCCCTCAGCTCTGGGCATCCCTCATGGTGGGCCTCTGGAACTGTTGACCATTCTGGTCCTGGCCCCAGCACTGTGCAGTCGAGGGTATTCTAAGTCAGGCTTTTGAATCTATATCCCACTCTCTAAACTGGGTCCCCCTTCTTGGCCCTAGTACAGGGTTAACCCACCCGGTTGTGGGAGCTGGGGTTATTAAGGCACCCCGAACCACCTTTCACCAGGGTAGTAACTGG
Source organism: Alligator sinensis (assembly GCF_000455745.1). NCBI lineage: Eukaryota > Metazoa > Chordata > Crocodylia > Alligatoridae > Alligator > Alligator sinensis. The sequence continues at coordinate 545,060 of NW_005842718.1, forward strand.
CCTGGTATTTCCTGGGGATTCCCGTGCCACTGGGAGCCACACCAGGCTACCCACTCCCCTGGCAGGGTGCAGTTTTAGGTCATGTTCAGGACCAGGAGCCTCCAAACCATCCCCTTAAGCTCCTGCCCTTCCCTCCAGAATGTAATATTCAGCCTGCAGCCAGGCGATGTCTCTGTCTGGCCTGCCAGCAGTGAACTGCTCTGTTATATAGGCAGCCAGAGAGCTAATATGGCTGCCGCAGTCAATCACCTGCTGGCTGCTTAGCTCAGCCCTTAAAGTGGCAGGCACCAACAGTGCCCCGCCACATCATGTAACAATTTATACAAAATCAAGAAGCCATCCCAGTGACATTCAGATAAATCAGCTACTTCCCAACAAATATCCCCAAATTGGCATAGCAAGTGGCCCTCAGACTAGTATTTTCAGGAGAAAGGTAAAGGACTAAAATGGACTAGGGATTCTGAACTACTTAAAGCTTATCTTTCCAAGACCCATATCTCAGGTGTGTTGTTGAGAAAGCCTAGGGAAAACAGGCTGAATTTTGAATTAATATATACCCAAGTGAACTGCAACCTTCCTTATCATACATCCTACTCAGTTAAGAGGCAGAAGTTTACAGGTCCTTTCTGTACAAGGTTTTCTCCTCTTTCCC
>NW_005842718.1:545721-568801 GCF_000455745.1 Alligator sinensis
GCTTTAGTGCTGTCACAAAGGTCACTTCCAGCTTCACCTGTGTATTGCCGATGCTGGATTCCAGAAGTTGTTTCAAAGAGTTAGTAAAGCCATCTCGATCTAACAGCAATGTGCTGAAGCTTTGTTACTTCCCCATCTCATCAAATTTGCCTGTTGTATTGAATGTGATTCCAACCTTAAGGAACCACTACCATATTTAATGCCATGCTCCCAGACAGGGACTGCTCTTAAGTACCTGCCTAAAAACCCATGTTCAGCAAAGGGGACACAGACTGAAAATGGTCTGCTTCAATTTTGGCCCCTCCAGAAAACCAGACAGACAGTGAGGCACACAATGTAAGGAGCCATGAAAAGAGACTCCGAGTTATAGCGGTTAGTTGTAGTGGCCTATGTAGCTATAAGGACTGGCTCGATCCTTTCCCTGCACATCAGAGTGGAACCAGCTTTCCTTTACACAGAGTCTTCATAAGAAGAGTGTACCTGGGGTTGCTGGAAATTAGACTACTGGCCCTATTTATTGCTGTTTGTTGATGTGTATATGCCATTTACAGGGCATTCATGTATCGGGGCAGGTTTGGGCCCTTTGCTTTATAGCAAATAGCCACTGTCATTTTGTCTCAAGTACAATGATACAATAACAGGGTCCTTTTGAAATGGATGCTGCAGCTCTTACAGTCCATTCCCGTTGGAGTGGGGCAGGTGTACATCTGTGATGACCCCTGTGCCATCTTCCTGACTGCATTGCTCATCTCTTCTCTACTCATTTGCTTGCATGCTGCAATTGGATCAACAGTGGGCATGCTGGCAGGTAATGAATATGGTTTACCTAAGTCATGTTTATAATGTCTTACACCTATGGGTTCCTCAACCCTCCTGATAAGAGAGACTCAGTTACCAGTGAGTGTAGCTGTAAGAAGAAAGTAATTCTGCATCTATACCATGGAGTTGTGATATCTGAAACATCTTCTGCTATGTATCATAAAAGGTGCCTGTTATCTTAACAGAACTCACCATTGCTACACTGTTTGACAGCATCTACTTTGGCTTGGGGAATTATAACCGTTCGCTTGCTTGCATTGCAATTGGAGGCATGTTCTATGCGCTTACTTGGCAGACACATCTGATGGCACTCGTCTGTGGTACATACCCTGTAGGAAAGGGGAGGGCAAGGATTCAGGGACTCAAACTAACTTCACATCCTGCAGATTTAGTGTCAGGCCATGGTTGTGCTGGTAACACTGTACGTGCTCGCAATGCTCATGACTTTGCAAATGTGACCTGTGTACGTGCAGTAGAGTTAGGCAGTTAGATGTGCATACAAATGATTTAAGTATTAAGAAGCTCCTTTGTACAGTTTCATTTTAGATCAAGGAAAATAGCAAAAAAATAAAGTGGCCAATGTGGGCATTCTATAAATAGCAAAGAAAGGCATCACAGTTTCATAGTTACATATAGATTCATGGGGCTGGAAGAGACCTCAGAAGATCATCGGGTCCAGCCCCCTACACCAATAAGGAAAGACAACGGGGGTGAGGTGACCCCAGCAAGGTGACCATCCAGTCTCCTCTTGAAGATTTCCAGGGTAGGCGATTGCACCACCTCTGGAGGGAGCTTCTTCCAGTCTGGACATTCTTAACTGTGAAGTATTTCCTAATGTGGAGACTGAAATGGTCTTCCAGAAGTTTGTGGCCATTGCTCCTGGTTTTCCCCAAGGGTGCCCTGTTGAACAGTTGTTCACCGAGCCCTTGGTGTACACCCCTGATATAGCGGTAAGCTGCTACCTGGTCCCCTCTCAGCCTTCTCTTTTTCAGGCTGAAGAGTCCCAGGTCCCTTACATATACCCTGTACCACACTGGAAAAGATTAGGCTGGCCTGGGAAGAAGTGCATCATGAGGGACAGGGCAGAAATTGGTGGGAAATTATTCTAACCCAACACATCAATTTATAGTAACGAGTAAAAGAGAGACCTTCATTGCATGTCCTTGTTGAGATACAGTGCTCATCACCCAAAGTCCATGCAAATAGAAAAGAAAAGGCTAAGCTGAGTCTTGAAAGTAGAGCAACTCCGTACAGTTGGCCCAGTGTTCAAACAGGAACAAATATAAAACATGTGCACATGGTACTGGGACATCCTATTTAATGGTCATAGAATCATAGAATCATATCATAGAAGTCGGGTCGGAAGGGGCCTTGTAGATCTTCAAGTCTGACCCCCTGCCTGGGCAGGAGGAAAAACTGGGCTCAATTGACCCCAGCCAGGTAGGCATCAAGCCGCTTCTTAAAGACCCCCAGGGTAGGAGCCAGCACCACTTCCCTTGGAAGTTGGTTCCAGATCCTAGCCACCCTGACTGTGAAGTAGTTCTTACGGATGTCTAATCTAACCCTACTCTTCAACAACTTGTGGCTGTTATTCCTGGTTATCCCGGGGGGCGCTAGGGGAAACAAGGTCTCCCCCAAACCCTCCTGGTCCCCCCTAGTGAGTTTATAGATGGTCACCAGGTCCCCCCTCAGCCTTCTCTTGTGAAGGCTGAACCGGTTCAGGTCCCGTAGCCTCTCATTGTAGGGTCTGCCCTGCTGTCCCCGGATCATGTGGGTGGCCCTCCTCTGGACCCTCTCAATGTTGTCCACATCTCTCTTGAAGTGGGGTGCCCAGAACTGGACACAGTACTCCAGCTGTGGCCTGACCAGTGTCATGTAGAGGGGGAGGATCACCTCCTTGGCCCTACTTGAGATGCACCTGTGGATGCACGATAGGGTCCGGTTGGCCCTGCCAACCATGACCTTGCACTGTCGGCCCATGTTCATCTTGGAGTCAGTAATGACTCCAAGATCCCTTTCTGCCTCCGTGCTCTCAAGAAAGGAGTTTCCCATCTTATAAGTGTGCTGCTGGTTACTACTGCCCAAGTGCAGCACCCTGCACTTGTCAGTATTGAAACGCATCCTGTTTTTATTAGCCCACCCTTGCAACCTATCCAGGTCTTTCTGCAGTCTTTCCCTCCCTACCAGCGTGCCCACCTCACCCCAATTACAATCCTAATTCTTGTGCCAGAGGAAGTAGGAGGGATGCTTTCAAGTCAGCAGTGCCAGCTGAGCTGCACCCTAGGGTACTGAAGGAATTGGCTAAGGTCATTTGAGAGCCATTGGCTCTTTGAGAACTCATGGATTTCATAGATTTCATAGACATTAGGGCTGGAAGGGACCTCAGAAGATCATCAAGTCCAGCCCCCCACCCGAAGGGCAGGAAGTCAGCTGGGGTCATAGGATCCCAGCAAGATAAGCATGTTGAGTGAGGTCCTGGATGACTGGGAAAAAATAAATAAAGTGTTCATCTTTAAGAAAGTGGATCTGGGGAATTACAGACCAGACAGCCTAACCTCAAAACCTGAAAAGATCACAGAGTAGGTCCTCAAGGAATCTATTGTGAAGCACCTAGAGAAGAACAAAGTGATCAGGTAGAGTCAGCATGAATTCATCGAGAACAAGGCATGCCTGGCCAACCTGATTTCCTTCTATAATACGTTGGCAGGCTATGTGGGTGGGGAGAGAGCACTGTCTTGATCTTAGCAAGGCTTTTGACACTGTCTCCCATGGCATATTCATTAATAAGCTAAGTAAATAAAGACTAGATGAATGTGTTACATGGTGAATATATAACAGGTTGGATCATCACCAAGTAGTCATCAATGGCTCAGTGTCTAGCTGGGTGGAGGTATCAAGTGGGGCTCTCCAGGAGTCTGTACTGGGTCCAGCGTTGCCTTTATTAATATCCTTATTAATGATTTGGACAATGAGACTGAGCGCACACTTAGCAAATGTGCAGATGACACCAAATTAGGAATCTGGAAGGCCAGAAGGACCTGGGTAGACTGGAGAAATGGTCTGCAATCAGTAAGATAAGATTCACCAAAGACAAAGTCCTACACTTGAGACAGAATAACCGCGTGTACAACTACAGACTGGGGAATGACTGGTTAGGCTACAGGACTGCAGAGAAGGACCTGGGGTGACAGTAGACCATAAGATGATTATGAGTCAACAGTGTGCTTTTGTTGCCAAAAAAAAAGCCAACAGTGTCACTTGCAGGTCAAGGGAAGTGATTCTTCCACTCCATCCAGCATTAATGAGGCCTCACCTGGATCACTGTCTTTAGCTTTGGGTCCAACCCCTCAAGAAGAGTATGGACAGATTGAAAGGAGTCCAGTGCAGAGCAACAAAACTGATTATGCACGTAGGAAGCAAGAAAAGAAAAGCTGAAAGAAGTAGTGTTTGAAAAGACTGAGGCAAGATTTGATAACAGTCTTCAAATACCTGAAGGGCAATTACAGAGAGATTGGAGATGGGCTTTTTCTGTGGTCATAGGGGTCAGGACTAAGCGCAATGGGCCCAAGCTACAGCAAAGGATATGTAGGCTGGAGATTAGGAAAAACTGTCTGATGATGAGGGAGGTCAAGCATGGGAACAGACCACCTAGAGATATTGTGGGATCTCCATCACTGGAATTTTTTTAAGAACAGGTTCCGTAGAGACTTGCCGGGATGGTTTGTCAGGGACCACCCTGCCTTGAGCAGGGGGCAGGGGGAGACAGCTGGACTAGGTGACCTTGTGAAGTCCCTTCCAGCTTTACTTCCCTATGATCCTGTGCATTTTATAGCGTATGCATAGGGAGTACCTATTTCTGATATTGTTTTTAGGATGAGCAAGAGTCTACTTGTCTTGAACTGTCTTTTTGTCTTCTTTTCACAGCCCTATTTTGTGCCTATGCTGTAGCAATTCTTACTAATGTCTTGTCAGTGGTATTTTTTTATGTATTCTGGCTTTGTTACGCTGTTGGGAAATACAGACTTTTCTATTATTTTGCTGACAGTTTTGACAGCCGTGGAGTAAGAATTCTGTAGCCAGCAGGGGGTTCTGCGGCAGGTGTATTGTGAGCCTATATTCGCTATGGCTGATAATAGGAATTCAGAGAACTTCAAACCAACCGATCTTCCGTGTGTGTGCTTGCATTTGTAGATGATTTCCAACAACATTTCCTGTGCTGAATTCCAACATTAAGTCTACCCTTCCTTTTGTGGTTGTTCCTAACTTAGAGAGATTCGTTTTGGCTGTTCTCAATTTGTTCTTGCTTTGTCTCAGGCCAACTGTTTTCTCTTTAAAGTCTGATCCAGCCATTCCTGAGTACTGCAAATGTGCAGGAAAAATATATTTGTCTTTTATGTGAAAAACAGACATTTTATGCTAGTATCATTCAAAATAGCTGAAACCAATACCTCACACTTAGCTTGTTCCACAGATCTCACTGAAGGATGAAAACTAAAGTCATGTTTGAAGCAAATATGTTTGGTAGCTTTAAATGTATGCACATTAAAAGTCAATGGGTTCAAATATGCTCAGTGAAAACTATCCATCTGGTTTCTTTCATAGATTTCATAGACATTAGGGCTGGAAGGGACCTCGGAAGATCATCGAATCCAGCCCCCTGCCCCAGGGACAGGAAGTCAGCAGGGGTCATAGGATCCCAGCAAGATAAACATCCAAATGTCTCTTGAAGGTGTTCAAAGTAGGTGCTTGAACCTCTATTCCAGACCTTGGGGGCTCAGACAGTGTTAGCATTCTTTGCTAATGCATGGTCATAAAAACAGCTCAAAATAGTGGCCCATGTCAATAGGACGCCTCTGTTTAAACACACCTGAGTTAAGGCTGCATAAGGATAAAGACCCAAGAGAGATCCTGGCTAAGTACGATTTTGTAATTCATTTCATTGTATGGGGAGGGACAAAAAGCTGCCACACTTGGAGCTGCCAAAAGGATTAAGTGGTCAAAAATATCCCTCCCAACACTTAACACTAAAGAAGAGGACAGGCAGATACAGGGAACACAACAAGAAAGAGCTCCCATGCCCAGCCAGTAGTGAAAAGAAAGCTCAAGCTCTTCATATGCCTCCCAAATAAACCAGCCACTGGCTGCCTGGTTTGAAGTGGACAGGGCTGGACAGGGGTAGTGCTCCCAGAAAGCTCTCCAACCCAGCCATTGTGTGGAGGTAGTATAATATAGTCACGTGAGCCAACCACCCTTTCGTCTTCAACCTGAGGCTGAGGAAAATCCATTGCCCTGTCTTCCAGATGCTTGGGCCCAGATCTTCCAACGTACTTAGACACCTAACACCCATTACCTTTCCTGGCCTGACAATCAAACAGATCAAGGCTTCCCCATCTCCATGAGCCTAGGCAAGGCAAGCTGGCAAGGTCTCCCAAAGTGCTCCCTTTCATCCAAAGTAGAGATGAAAAAAGTTTCATTCACTCATTTTTACCTACTTTGTGCAGCAATTAGTAATGAGTTGACAGCCACCTCCCATTATATAGTTGTCACTCTGCAAACACCATAGCTACCTGAACAAAAAATGAATCTCTCTTAACTACTATAGGTACAGATCTACAGTAGTAGTATTACTGGCTATCCAAATGACCCCATGATGTTGTTACTGGTATAACTATAGAACCATAGAAAATGAGGGTTGGGGGGAAGCTCAGGAGGTTGCATCTAGTCCAACCCCCTGCTCAAAGCAGGACCAGCCCCAACTACATCATCCCAGCCAAGGCTTTGTCCAGCCAGGTCTTAAAAACCTCCAAGGATGGAGATTGCACCACTTCTCTGGGTAACCTGTTCCAGTGCTTTACTACCCTCCTAGTGAGAAAGTTTTTCCTAATATCTAACCTCAACTTCCCTTGCTGCAACCTGAATTCATTGCTCCTTGTTCTGTCATCTGCCATCACTGAGGACAGTCTAACTCCATCTTCTTTGCAACCCCCCTCCAGGTAGCTGACACTGCTATTAAATCCCCTCTCAGTCTTCTCTTCTCTAGACTAAATAAGGCCAGTTCTCTCAGCCTCTCCTCAGAAGTCATGTTTCTCAGCCCCCAAACCATTTTCATTGCCATCTGCTGGACTCTCTCCACTTTGTCCACCTCCTTTCCATAGTGGGGGGCCCAAAACCAGACACAGGACTCCAGATGTGGCCTCACCACTGCTGAATAGATGGGAAGAATCACTTTCCTCGATCTGCTGGCAACACTCCTACCAACGCAGCCCAGGATGTCGTTAGCCTTCTTAGCAACAAGGGCACATTGCTGGCTCATATTCAGCTGTTTGTCCACTGTAACCCCCAGTGGATCTATACTGCACGTCATGTGATAGGATTTGTGTGTGTTTGGGGAAAACACATTCCAGGAATGGCATACACTCGGAAGCTTCTGATATCATATATTTGTCAATACTGGTCTTGGCAGAACAGACTCAACTTTCCAACCTCATGGAAGGTTAAGCAAAAGAGTTTGCTTAAAGAGTTAAGCAAAGGGAACAGTCCAAATGTCATGAAAAAATGCATCAATCTGTCTTTCCCACCTAGACTGGATTGCCACTCTGCACGTGGCCTTTTTGCTTCTCTGCACTTCTCTTTCTGCTACTAATGACAAACAACCTGGCCATCTACAAGCTACCACTCTGCAAAGTCACCTACCCAGAAGCCAACCAAGTCTATTATCTGAGCATGAAAACAAATGAGCAGACAACCACCGGTGATTAGCAAGTGCTAACTGTGACCAGACTTTGTGACTCCCAGCGCAGCCACTCAGATCAATTTCTGTAGCACCCGAATCAGCCATTTTAATACTTTATATCAAACACCAACAGATCAGCAAATTACGACATATCCTAATTCCATCTTTAGCAAGCTATTCATTGAGTTCCAGGATCAGCAAGCATTGATACATAGCATATTGTGGAAGAAATGTTTGTTCTTGAGCTAAGCTATGAAAGTTCATCCACCATAATAATGGCCGTCTTTTCAATGCATATGATAATAATATGAATGTGAATAATAATAATAATAATAATATGGTAAGCTATTTGGTGCACAGATTGTCTTTATGTTATGTTTGCACAGCGACTGGAGCCTTTGGATGCCATAATAAAATTAATTTGAGAAGAACCTTGTGTGAGCTGTAGTTAAACTAAGACCAAGTATACATGAACATGTGCCAGTCTGATCTGTTCCTTGGGCATCACATATATCATATATAAAGCCCCAAATCTCACAATTAACACCATGGTTTAAATGGGTACATTTATTATCTTTCTCTGTTCTGTCACCTGCCTTCTCCTCATTTTACAGTGTAATTAGAATATTCATATTTTTCTTTCTATAATCAGACCAAAAAATGGCTTGTTTCTAATTGCATTATCATTCACTGGCATCGTTTTCATTTAGAAATAGAAAAATGACAATCCCAGTCACAAGTGCAAAGGCAGGTATGCCCCGGACAAGTGTGCATTGTGCCACACACACCTAGCAAGAAGCAGGTGAGGGAAGAGAATGGGAATTTAAGAGGAAGGTTCACTAAAGCATTTACTGTGGTGTCAAAGTGATGTTGTAGCTGTGATGGTCCAGAAATTATGCAAGGGGCAAGGATTTCTTAGGGTGATGTCTTTTATTGGACTAATGACGTAGTTGGGATAGAGTTAAACCAGGTTTCAGATGGAAGGCATTCTTTGTCAGGGCTGGCCTGAACAAGCCAGACACAGCATAATAAAGAACGCCTGAGATAAATTTCCAGGGATAGAAAAGACACAAGGAGCAGAAGAAAAGAAGCTGACTACTGGGAGATCAAGACCTCTCAGAAAGGAGGAGGGTTATTCTCACCTTTCATGTGCGGAAAGAATTTAGGAGTCAGGTGAAATATAATGTGCCACAAAACCAATATTAATATTTAGCAGTTGCTGTAATGCCTCCTTACAATCACTACACCATGATGTCTTTCTACATTAAAAAAAAGACAAGAAGGAAAACCCAAGTGAAAGGCTCACACTGATTGGGCCCCTCTACCTATTGGCCTACTCAACAGCAACCTGCTGAAACACTGGCGTTAGGGCCAGGGGGGTCCCCATTTCAGTGCCCTACATGCAGCCAAGCAGAAGTGCAAGGTGAACGGCAAATGTTGCCTAAACAGGATGAACAGTTTACACCCACTTGGTCATTCACAAGGTAACAAGGGGAAATCAGGCCTCCTGTCCAAAACAAAGGGCTGTTTAAAGACCCATTTCTAGATCAGCCACCGTACAAAGGCCAACCAAATACCAAGGCCTCCTTGTTTGTCTAAAATGACATCATAAGAGTCCCATAGTCCTTCAACAATGGCCAACCTAGAGCCTCAGGGCCAAGATAATTTCAAAAAATCTTAATACTAAGAAAAGACATTGCCCCAGCATGTAAACATGGACCCCAAAGAAATGAAGGACTCAAGCAAGTCATGCAAAGTACAGATTTACCCGAGACCCAAAGGAACATAGACGTCTTCATAAATAAAGTGAAATAAGCAGGAAGTGAATGATCTAGCCCTCCCACACCCCCACATCTCCTGACAAGCAGGGAAGAGTAGAAAAACCACCGTAAGTCCTCTGGCAGTTCTAATCATAACCCTTGTCATACCAAGCTACGACATGTAGGAGTACACTCAGTGTGACGTGACACCTGAAATTACAGGGGGGATATCAGAGAAGTGAAGTGGAATATAATGGTCCAAGCTGCAGCCTGGTCAGGAAACAAGGATTTATAAGGGAATAGTTTCACAAGGTATTTGACAATCACAAAAGGTTTCTCTTTTACTTCTCACTAAAAAGACAGAACATCCAGCAGAACAGCAGTCATGCCCAGCTGGCTCCATACTGCTTTTGCTGGCAGAGTCCAACAAATTGAATCGTCACCAAGACAACCTGCAAAAAACCGGGATTCCCATAGGAGCCTCCCATACAAAACCTGATGACCCGGCTCAGCTGTTGAGCCATGATGAGATCCTACCCGGATAGTGCTGCAGGGAAGGAAGTATGGCTCCAAGCTGCAAGGGAGGGGAGGGGAAGAAACCTGCACAGAAGTTAGCATGCAAGTACTTTTAAAGAGATGAATGCTGTAGTTGAAATGGATGGGAATAATCATCTGCATAGTTATATGCAGAGCTAATATATTAAGTCTCTCAGCTGAGGACATTTTGACTCAAGTGTTATCTGTATGATTATCTTAGACACTCCTAACTGTTAGAGCAGAATTGCCTTTGTGAAAAATGTGGAGGATAGGAATTTGCCTGCATTTCACATTCAGTTTAAAAATGCCATTCATCTAAAAGCAGGTCGATAGATGCCACCATTCTTTACAGGCTCCACCGGATATTTCTTAATTGCAGGTGCATTGCTTTTCCTGTCTAGCGGCTTCTCTGGCCCAGTGCTCGAGGTCTCCCCAAAATACTGCATATCCCATCTGGCACTACTTAATCAGAGAGAATTTGGGCAGGAGAAAACCCTGGTGTGCACTACAGCCACCTTCTTATTGCCTATCTCACAGCTCAATGGCCTTGCAAAATGCTCTTTGAGTTTCAGACTCACTCTGGGGGACTACAGATAAAAAGGTATGAAAGAAAAAGTGGTCAAAATGCGGCTTAGCAAAGGCTATGTCCTGCAGGCCTTGCATATCTGCACAACTGATTTATGATCCTCAAAGTGGTGTTGATGCCTACACGGTCAGATGGGTCACTAACTGGCTAGAGCGCCGCACCCAGAGAGTGGTGGTGGACGGGTCTTATTCGACCTGGAGGGATGTGGGCAGTGGGGTTCCCCTGGGCTTGGTCCTCGGGCCCGCACTGTTCAACATCTTCATCAGTGACTTGGGCGAGGGAGTAGAAAGCACCCTGTTCAAGTTCACAGATGACACTAAGATGTGAAGTGGGTACACTAGTAGGAAGGAACAGGCTGCAAGCAGATTTAGACAGGTTACAGGGGTGGGCGGATGAGAACAGGATGGGTTTCAACACTGACAAGTGCAAGGTGCTGCACCTGGGGAGGAAGAACCAGCAGCATACCTACAGGCTGCGGAACTCAAAGGATTTTGGAGTCATTATTGATGCCAAAATGAACATGGGCTGACAGTGTGGGGACGTGGTCAGGAAGGCCAACCGCACCTTGTCGTGCATCCACAGATGCATCTCAAGCAGGTCCAAGGAGGTGATGCTCCCCCTCTATGTGACATTGGTCAGGCCGCAGGTGGAGTACTGCATCTAGTTCTGGGCACTGCACTTCAGGAGGGATGTGGACAGCATGGAGAGAGTCCAGAGGAGGCCACCCGCATGATCAGGGGACAGCAGGGCAGGCCCTACAAAGAGAGGCTGAGGGACCTGAACCTGTTCAGCCTCCAAAAGAGAAGCTGAGAGGGGATCTAGTGGCAGTCTACAAACTAGTCAAGGGGGACCAGCAGGCATTGGGAGAGTCCCTGCTCCCCCAAGCACTCTTGGGAGTTACAAGAAACAACAGACACAAACTAGCGGAGGGTAGTTTCAGGCTACACATTAGGAGGCGTTATTTCACTGTCAGGGCAGCTAGGACCTGGAACCAGCTTCCAAAAGAAGTGGTGCTGGCTCCTACCCTGGGGGTCTTTTTTTAAAAGGCTGGACGAACATCTGGCCGGGGTCATTTGACCCCAGTACTCTTTCCTGCCAGGGCAGGGGGTCGGACTAGATGATCTCCTCAGGTCCCTTCCAACCCTACCAACTATGAAACTATGAAAGGAAAGCGGTCTTTCTGGAGCCATCTGAAACACAATGACCTGCAAGCACAGGTCAAATCCACATTCACAGAGCAGAGCCCTCAGGGTCCCTGGAAGAAGAGGGCAAACAAAGTTTTGAGGGGGCAACCCTTAAAAGAATGGGTGAATAACAACCTAATACGGCCTTTTCTCCCCCGTTGACTGTAACAGAGGGCTTGGTTTTGACTCCACGTGTGTCTCTATGATTGCTTTTATATTTAATTGATTGCAAGACAGACATTTTACCATGAAACAGCCCGGTGTCAATTGAACAATCTGGTGACTATATTTCTGTGCAGTAGGTTATCGTGTGCAAGGTCTGAATTTGGACATACCTGTTTCCTTTTCCCTTTGGTCATTAAATTCAGCTGAAGCCAAGTTTCAGTGCTCCATTAAATTATTAGCTAGACTAAGGAAGGGGTCAACAAGTAAAAGATGCTCCAGGAGTTGCATAGTGCTGACAGCAGCCCAATTTTACCAGTCAGGAAAACTGTTTCAAGGCTTAAGATACTTGCAAGACCATTTACTTTGTAAACCATAGTTAACTTCAATTAAAATCTACAGAATCAGGAACCTGCCTATCAGAGAAGAGCTTTTTAAGAGTAAGTTGGGCACTTCCTAAAAGGTTCAAAATACCCTCAGTTCCAATCCTCAGCATCCTGGAATGGTCCATGTTCAAGAAGGATAGTAAAAAGAGCAGAATTGCACTGATTGTGCAAGTGCTGTGCAAGTATGTGGGGCACATAACTTAAATATTCATTGGAAAACAGGTTAGATAAGTGTCTGTCGGGAGTGGTTTAGATGCTGATTGAGGGATGGATTAGATGATGTCCTGAATTCCCTTCCAGCCCAGTTTTCTCTTCCATGATAGAATACAGAAGAGCACAAGTCTCGCCAGCGATCCTAGTTTATCACTTATCAAAGTAAACCCTTTATAAGAAATTGCAGTTAAGAAACTACTTTCTCCCTAGGCCCCCAACCCCAGGGAGCATTTGCGATTCTCTCCCAGAGCCATATATCCTAACGTATTCTGGCTCTCAGCCGAGAAAGACTTCCTATGGCTATTGAATGGTTTAAAAATTAGTGCACCTCTGAAACTTGACTTCCACTGAACTTAATGACTAAAGGGAAATGGAAACAAACTTTTCCAAATTCAGACCTCTCCTAGCTTCAAGCTGCTGCGCAGAAATACAATGATTGCATTGTTCGAATGACACCAGGTGGCTAGCTCAGCACAAAGACCGGCCTGCCATGCAACTGCATTTCCTCTGGATACGGCTCAGTGGCAGCCATGTGCAAAGTCACCTGAGAATTAGAGAAGTCAGCAAGGTTTCAGTGGGGCCAGATGTGGCCCTCAGTGATTGGACTTGGCTTCTGTTCAATGAACTTCTTTGCATCCATCAGCACAAAAAGAGATCCTGACCTACTTCTCTGACAGAAAGCAGCAGCATCTGGTGTTCAGAAGAAACTAAAAGGTTATTCAGAGTGATGAGAGAAAGGAATTGTTCTAGTTTGTCACATACAAGATTTCCTACCCATGCTGCACAGGAACCATTCATTAAAAGGTGAAAAGAAGAGAGAATAATTAAAGAGCCTGCTGAGAAGGAAAGAAGTATGAGGAAAGCAAATTAGCCTCCTGAGAGGAGAATCCCAGATAATTGCCTTAATGGCAAAGGATGACACCAGCATCACTAAAAGGAATTACCTGATTAGAGGAGAAGTACTTAACCAACACCTGTTCAGCAGAGCTTGTTGGGCCACTGAAAATTAAGAGGTCTGTAAAAGGCGAGTGTGCGATCTTCCGTCTCTAGCCCAATGCACTGATTAGCCAGCTCTGTTAATATCTTCATTTAAGTATATGCTGCCATTGCTACAACCGTTTCCCCAAGGTACCACACCCACAGCACGTCTTTCTCTTGTACAGGCCTTCACCCCAAGATGCCTTACAAAAGTGAAAAAAAAAATGCTGTCACACAACTCAAATTAAGTACCAGTAGCCAACAGGGAGGAAAATTAAGAGCTACAGGCAGAAAGAAGCTTCAGCTGAGACTTGGGAGGAGTTGAAGATGGCTAATGAACTCCAGGAAGGTAACTCTAGCTGCCCCGACTGTTCCCCAGCTGATCTGGGGCAGAGGGAACTCCAGAGCCACTCCTGCCCCACTCCAGCCAGGGCACACAGTAGGGCTGTGCGAAATGGCACCATTTCATTTCGACGTCCGTTTTGATGGGACAGTGTTTCATTTTGACTTTCATTTCATTTCAAAGCGCTGTTCCATTCCGTTTCATCAAAACTGTTTCGCTGTTTCGACGTTTCGCCTGCAGGCTATAATGGGGAAGCACGAAACTGCCTATAACTTTGTCATTTCTTGGGCAGATTTGGATGAAAACCACAGGGATGGTAGCCTCTTCAGAGGGCGTGAAGCCTGCCAGTTTTCAAGGAGATAGGTGCAAGGGTTTCTGGGAAACTGCACCTCAAACTGTTCAGAGCAAAACTCGTGCCATGTGTGACTGTGTGTGTGTGTTAAGGCGCAACTGGTTTTGCATCCCTCCACCAGAGCACTGGGATTGGAAGGGACCTCAGGGAAGAATCACAGTCACTGGCCAGCTACACAGTCAATAATGAGAGCAGTCCTTCCCCTCGCTTCCCCCTCCCTCTCTTTACTTTCTCTTTCCGTGCAAGGAAGCCCAGCTCCAAAATGTTTCGAAACTTTCAAAATGTTTTGACTGCCCTCATTTCGTTTCAAGGCTCTTTCGAAGCCTTTCGTTTCATTTTGATTTCACTGTTTTGAGCTCGAGACAGCATTGAAACAACACACCCGGCGAAATTTCGCACAGCCCTATTGCACAGAGAGCTGAGCTCGGCTGGGGATGGCTGCAGCATGGTTGGTGGTTTCCATTCCCTGATCCTGTCCTGGGCTGGAAGGGAACACCTGGGGAGGGATAGGGCAGGGAGGGGGAACCCTCTCACTGCTACCACAGCCACTGCTGCTGTCCCCAGCTGAGCCCAGCTCCTCGCACAGCCCAGCTGAAGCAGGGGAGGAGCAGGTCTGGAGCTCCCTTTCCCTTGGCTCAGATGGGATAACAGCAGGTGCAAGCAGGAGAGAGGAGGAATGGCAGCAGACAGGACATACCACTGAGCATGGAAAGGAAGGAAGGAGAGGGGATTCTTACCTGCTTCAGGGACTTATTAAATGTCCTTGGCTGCTGCTACTGTGGTCTGGTCTCAAAGAGGACAGCAACTGTACCACTGCATCCAAGATACTCAGAAGTAGGTTGAGTGGGTCTGTTTTTGAGTGCATGGGTTATCCGACTTTGAAGGGGCAGGTGCTATACACTTTCTGAAGATCAGGTTCTTTTACATATTCAAAAGATATTCAGAAGTGGGTTGTGTGAGTCAGTTCTTGAGTGCCTGGTTTAGCCTACTTTAAAGGGATTTCCCTTCTGAAAATCAGGTTCCTTTACAAGGTCTCAAGTTCATTACCCTAAAAACATCCAAAACCACTAATCACTTGATAAATCTTGGGCCCATCTGTGATGCATTAGAAATGATGCATAGCTAACTCCAGGTTGCACTGAAAATTCACATGCCCTAGTACTTTAAACCCTGTTTTTTATATATATATATATATATATATTATAAATATATATATATATATTTTACAGTGTCAAGATAACAAAAATCCCATCATTTTGGGGTTTGCTATTGAGGGTTGCAAAAAAAGAGGCTTACTGCAATTCAGAAAGAACAAAAGAATGTAAACAGGAGACTAACTTCCTACTCAGCTGTAGAGTTAACTTTGGAGGTCTCTGGGGTCTCTTGGTCTCTTGCAAGCTCTGCAGATGTTGCTGCAGCTGGAATCCTAAAGCTCACGCCCTATTGTTGGGATCAGCAGACAGAGATTTGCATTGATGGAAATGAAAGGGAACAGATCTTACAAAATCAAGAGGATCCTTCTTCCGTCAGTACATTCCCAGTGCAGTTTAGCTGCCCTACAATACCGAGAGTCTCAAGTCTCAGCAGCTTCTCATCTGAGGTTTTGGAGGGATGAGCTCAGACAGATGCTTCACCTTTCCGAACTACAGGTATTATCTGTGTAAAGGTGTTGAAGGGTTTCCTCAGAGCTCGCAAGCTCAATCAGGGTGTTTGCACTCTTGGGACAAGGATCTGCAGCAGGCTGTGCACACAGGATGCATGCACATGATCAGACAGCTGTAACTCCAGGGCAGGAAGCCTGGGAAAAACAGGGGAGACTAGCTGGGGAGAAGGTAGCTGAAGCTGTGCAGAGAACAGGTAGTTATTTAGTGTGTGGTCTAGTGTGGGGAGGACCACGGGAAAGCACTCCAAGGAGTGGTGGCTCCCAACCTGTAGGCAGCGTGGGAGTAGACCAGACCTATTGGTACCCCAGGATCCCAAACATTTGGATGTGACTGCGGGTAATGCCACCGCCAGGGTTACATCTGAGTGCAAAGAGAAGGCTGCAACCAAGAAGAGAAACCACAGGAAAGATCCCAAGTCTCTCATTTGTTAATATGACTGCAATGCCTAGGATGCTCATGAAGCTTAGGCCCCTTTATGGAGTTCCTACGCCGATTATAGTCCTGGATATAATGCAAGAGGATAAAGTCCAACCTCTTTGCTTTACTAAAAGCCAATATTTTGACCTGATTTTCCAAGCTTTTATTGATAATCTGGAAACTTTTTGACAGAGATCTGAGCTTTCCATGCTGGACTACAATGCAAGTTTTCTTGAAATGTTTTACTTGGGTTAAAAAAGTTTCAGGAAGTTTAATAACTGTTTTTATTTAAACTGTTTTTAGTTAAAATATACAAGATGACCTTAGAGAAAGAGCCATCTATTTTGGTACAGAGGCAATTATAGAAGTTCAAGATCAGGCCTAGCCTGTCTTGATGGGGAAATAATTTAAAATAACAATCCTGTTAGGAACATATAATTTAAATGTTATTGTTATATGACAGCAGCTTGACAAGGAAGAGCAAAGAAAACCATATTTATTCTAAAAAATATGCAGTCAACGCACATTCGCCATGGCAGGGTGGGTAAAGTGTAACGAGCAAACCATAGATGCTCATATTTCCTCTGTCACCAAAGGTTTTGGAAAAGTTGGGTATCTAGAAAGACAAAGTACAGGTGCCCCCCAACACCAGAGCAAGATTTGACTGTGAGTATTTGAACTACCACTTTGCTTCCAAATAAAAATAATGCTGATTTTATCTGTGGGCTGTTATTCATATATGCCAAGGGCATGAACTTAAAAGAAATGGTGATCATTTTTTGCTAGAAAAAAGAAGCCTAGTGAATGTCATGGTGCCCTGATTACCTCCCAGCTTCACTTCTCAAGTATCTGCAGTTTTTTCCATAAAACCATAAGGTTGGAAGGGACCGCAGGGGTCATCAGGCCCAATCCCCAGATGACTCCTGAAGTCCACCACTGGGTCATATTGTTGCCTCTTCCACTGGCACGGATGTTGGTTCTGCCACCGATATCACCCGCTCCCAAGCCGTAGCGAGCATTTGGGGGTTTGCAGGTTATCTCGCCAATAAAGAAATGGATGCAGATTGAAACTATATTCTAAATGTAGCATGCTTTATACAGGGGTTTGGGTTGTAGCCGTGTTGGTCTAAGGACATAGGCAGGCTTTATAGGCATGTATAGAATCATAGAGATGTAAGGGAGGAAGGGACTTCCATAGGTCAACTAGTCCAACCACGTGGGGGACCAGGCAGGGAAGGAGAAGCCTGCCAGTGCTGCTGCCTCAGGCTGACCCCACTCTCCGTTCAGCCCAGCTGGAGCAGGACAGGAGCTCCCCTCACCCTCAGGATGGTGGGGACAGCAGAGGGGCAGCAGCCAGGGGTGAAGGGAATGGATGGAAAGAGGGTGGAAAGGGGAGGGAGGGGAGAGGATGAGCCTCTGAGCATGGAGAGGAAGAGAGGGAGGTAATTCTTGCTGCCTTTGGATACTTAAAGAAGTCCCTGGCTGCTGCTCCTGCCCCATGGTGTGGCCATGCCACTGCACCGCTCTCGATCCACCCCTGGGGGTGAGTAGGAGACTCTCAGAGTGGGGGCAGAGTGGTATAAAACCATTGCTGCAATAAAGCAGGGCTGCCGCTGATAATCTGTAAACTTTTTACTGACAACCAAACTTTTTTATTATGATTGGTTTTAAACCCCAATATTTGAACCTTCCCTATCACTGTCCTTGAGGGCATGAGTAAAGCTGAGTAAAACACCATTGGGTAACTTAGGCACCTCAAACTGCATAAATGGCACCAATGCAACTCAGCAGGGAAGAGCTGTTATAACTACTTAACGGAGCTACACTAATAAGAGGCTGATGTGACAGAGCAGGGGATCAGGCTCTCCATGTCTTCTCTGCTGACTCCTGAAAGACAGATTTCCTGTGCTTTCTTTATCAGCTGTGGACTGAATCAAACCATGATCCATGGGGAAGTCTTGGCTGGCTCTGTTCCTGGTGAGAATGTGTTTCCTACCTATCTCTGTTTCTCTAAATGTAATGAAGAAACAAGAATCATGCTCAGATTTTTTTTTTTAAACCTCCCATTCAAATCTGGGCCTTCAGGCAAGCACCTTGAAAGCTCTGGGGCTAAAGGATTTGCTCTAACCAAACCGATGAAGTATCTCTCTCATCCCTGAGCACCCTCTTCTTATGCGCTGTGCCCACTATGCCATGACCTGCTTTTCCAGCTGTCTGCCCCGTGAGGTATAAAGAACAAATAGCTCTGGTGGAGAGGACACTATCTAGTGGTACCCCTCCAGCCTCGCAGCCCGTGGATCTCCAACCCAGCTGTTTCAAGCAGTTCACACTTATTAGGCTCCTAAATCACCAAGTGTTTCGGTGCATTTTTAATCCCTGTCTCATTCCCAATCTCAGGAGTTGGCTAACAAGTGGTTTGATAAGAAAAAAATAAAGGAGCAATGTGAAAGAACTATACATACATCCCCTATGAGAGAAACAATAGTGATTCCTTATGGGTAGTTCCTTAAGGAAATTTTGGCTCGGCCAGAAATGGAGACTAGGTGTTTATGAGCCTGAGAGAGCGTCATTTAGGGTTTTGGCAGCTCATGATGCAATGTCTGAAACGTGGCAGCAGAGGGAGCCAGAACATCAGAGCAGAACAAATATCCATGCCCAAGCCCCAGGAAAGGTTTGGTAATATCTTTCATTAGATATGGGGTATCACACTCACCAGGCCCTGCAGGCCAAATGAAGGGTATGGGCCCTACATCTGTGGGCGCACAGACTGGCTTTGTGCACCCGATCCAGTGCCCAAGGCTGGTCCAGCTCCAGCATGCGGGGGAGCAAGGACCAGCCCCCACCCTCAAGCTGGACTGGCCAGTCCAGGGCACACTGCATGGGAGTCCAGTCCAGACCCACGGGCAGCACCGCGAGCCAGATCATAGGCTCCATAGGACAGATCTATCCCCATAGTCTGACACCCTGCACTAAATCAAGTTTAGTTGAGATAGATGTCAGAAAACTTTCAGACACAAAATACCCTTCCTCAGGCCTGGGAAGGAAGCCGATACAATAGGCAGATCGAGCCTGTCATCCTTTTGTATCTACCATATTTCCTAACTATACAGCCGTGCAAAGGAAAGATACTACCAAACAACTCCTGCCTCTCACATATTCCCTGGGCTATTGCGGCTACAACAACACTGCGACCTTCTGTCAAAGTCACATGGAGACTAGTACAGGTGCAAATTCGCTCTTATGCAATGACCCTTTTTTATACCAAAAAGTCATTATATGCAAGGTAAATTCACTCTTATAAGAGCAGTGTGGTGGAAGCCCACACTCAGCTGCTTTGTGCGGTGCATTGTGGGAGTGATATGCATCCAAATATAGTCTCCTGTGTAGATCTGTGCTCCTCGCTCGTCTGCGACACGTGTTTTCGTAGCTGCCGTCCCCATTATGGCTTCTAAGCATCCCACTAGCTTATCTCCTATCCCTCTCCCTGGTCCATCCGTGAAGCACAACAAAACTTTATCAACGCCGGAGACAAAACTGGAGATTTTGAACCATGCAGAAGCACCACCCTGTGCTTGTGCGTCCTGTCTGCTGTTGGCGAGTACCAAAATTGTCTTGTCAAAGTGGTAGAAATGGGTCTGGGGGTCAGTACAGTCGAGGTCTTGTAATGTGTCCCTATTTGCAACATTGTAAAGTGCGTTTCCTTTATGCGAATTCGAGTTATGCACCTTTTTCCAGGAACGCACGTGCCGCATAAAGCAAGGGAAACCCGTACATCTTTCACTGCAGAAAGAAAAAAAAGATTGCTGTGATTCTGTCCTTAAAAAAATATATCACGAAGAGGTGCTACACGCATTGAAGAACTCCGCATGCAGCAAACACGGGGTTTCCGTGACGTGGGGTTTCCCTGGCACAAAGCTGGGTCACACAAAATAGACGGTGCACGCACCTGGGCAAGCTAGGTGCTACCTACAGAAACCCTCCAAAATGTCCTTGTGGGGCATAGCCTGTCAGGGAAAGCCCAACTTCTGCCCTTAGAAGCCTCCTACAGATAATATTGTGGGAGGGGTGGTGAGCTCTGTTGGGTTGATCTAGAAGTGTTTTATTTCTTTACTAGTATTTTGGGCACACATCCACACAGGTATTTAGGTGCCAACATCTTATTTAGACATTGATTTTGATGGGAAGTTATGCTCCTAAATATCTTGGAGGAGTTGGACCTTTGTGGCTACACTGGTTAGGACAGATGGGAGATTTACAGTCTTGAATCCATATGTGACCTGGGCTCCTAGCCACTGCCCATGCCTGCTCCCTCCCGCACAATGCATCTCCACCTACCGTCTACCAGTTCTTCCCAGACATCCCCCCAGTAACAGGAGCGCTGCCTTAATGGGGTGAGTGCCTGTCCAGTAGGAATGTCAAACAGGCCAGCAGCTTTCAGAAAATAATTTTATGGGCCACGTTGCAGGGATGAAGTGACCTCTGCTGCTGCCAGATTAGCTTTTGGTTGCCTGTATATGAAGGCAGAAATATTTCCCTCAACAAACAAGTGTAGGATTGTGACAGAGCCCTTGTGTGCTTTGAGTTGTAAAAAAAATTTCCACTCTACTTTGCTCATAAATGGCAGCAGATAACCTGGTCTGGGACACTAATTCACATAGGTTTGCTGCCAGCCACTCCTTTTTTTTGGTGTTGCATCACTGGCTGTGGCACTCTGACCTGCCAGCCTAAGGTGACTGCAGGAATTGCGCCCTCCTATCTGATAGCAGAAGACAGCTGCAAATCACGCTCCGTGCACTCACTTTGTGGCATTCTTCAGCCTTCCACTCCTTCACTCCTCCGAGCCGCATGATCGATCACCTTGCTGGGGTCACCTCACCCCCCGTTGTCTTTCCTGCTTGGTGCAGGGGGCTGGATCTGATGATCTTCCCTTCCGGCCTTACAACCTATGAAATCTGTGCCCCAGGTTATTCTGGTCTGTCTGAGAATACAGCAGACCCCTGGTTTTCTATGTGCCATCAATGCCTAGGAGAGATGCGGATAAGGAGTGCTCACTGCCTGATTCACAAAAGGATTGTGGGGCCAGGTCCTAAGTCGCCTCTAAGGTGCATGCACTTAGGTGCCACAGCTCCCACAAGTTGTCCCTTGGGTTAGGCGAACAAAGCTTCAATACTTGGGTCTCCCCAAAGCAATCCCAGATTTGCTCAGTCACGCAGCTAGGAGGCACCTACAGGTTCCTGCTCTTCCATGCAGGGCTGCAAGGAAGAGGCTGGACGGAGCAGCCTCCTCACCTGAGCCAGAACATCCTAATTGACCAGAGCACCGAGTTCAGTAGGGAACACAGTGCTACCCATTCAGGCTTGAACTGTAGCAGAAAGCTCCCTTTTCCTCTTGCCTGCATTTGCTTTCCCCTCTTTGGCTATGTTTCTGCTCTTCTATCTTTTCTTCCTCCCCCTTTCTTTCACTGTAAGATAAGAAATTGTGTTTTAAAATTTGTATGTCTGCATTTTGTATCTCCCTCTTGTATTTTGGTATTTTTATCTATTTGTGTGCCATGGCATTACTCTTGTAGCTTATAGTTTATAGTCTTCACCTTTTAACTAAATGTGTTTTAGTTTTAGAAGTAAGTTATACACTGTAACAATGTTAACAAGGGCAGGAATCAAACCACCACTTCCCTGTGTCAGGTGGGCCCCTGAAAGAGCAAGTGAAGCAATGATTGAGTGCATAACACAGTAGCAGGCTTCAGAAACAAGCCGCGATTAACACTGGGGGAAACCACAGATCAACCAACGGAAAAAAATCAATAGGAGAAGATGTAGCAACCAGGAATTCTCTAAACTTCACTGTTCAAGGGCTAGAAGCCCCGGTCTGAGTTAATCAACGCCAGGGACCAACTTTTGGGGCTGAATATCTCCAGATCGACCACTCCCAGAGCCCTATTCATGACAGCAGTAAATTAATCAAAATTCATCAACGGACTCCCAAACCCGCACATACATGCGGACGACCCCTGGGGCTGACAGATGCCATCCAGTAGCCACTGAGGGGGAGGTCCCATGAGGGTCAACAACCCCTGGATTGGGCAACCCTGAAAACTGGGGAGTCACCAAAGTCTGCCAAGGACAGACAAAAAGCAGTGAAAAGTGATCCTCAGGGGCGCCCTCTTGATCTCCAACTTGACCAGCACCCGACCTGTCCAGCCAGAAGGACCAGCCAGCGACCCCTTTCTGGAGGATAACACCACGCTGGAAGAAGCCTTGATTGGCCATCGACAGCAGGCTCCAGCGCTTGTGGGACCAACTCTTACAGCTTCCTACTGTGTATGTGCATGTGAGGGGACCAGCCCCAAGGTTTATGACCTGACTTCATTACAGTGTTTCAATCTGCCTAATAAACCAGAATTTTAAGGATCCTGAGTTGGACGTTTGTAGCCAACAGAGCGGTGCTAGTAGAGTTTCCCTTCATGGATTACACAGATGCACCCAGGGCGTGTTGCCGTCATGGTCTCTCTGCGTACTCTTCAACTCCAGCCCAGCCCAAGTTTAGCTTCCAGAGAAGGCAAGCCCCTGGCACCCCAGAGTCTGATACCAGGCCTTCTGCGCCCTACAGCCCCCTCGAATAAGCTGCAGGCTCTAGAGTTGGATTTGACCTTTGCAGTGCAGCCATGCTCTGTGCTGCAGGACCATAATAGGGCAAGCAGGGTCCTTGTAGGCAAGTGCCTAAGCTAAACCCTAACCAGTTTCTGAGACTCCCTGTCCTTCAGTCTAGCCTCTCCCTGATTGCTCACAGTCTCTTACACTAGAGCAGGGGTTGGCAACCCCTGGCACGTGTGCCGAGCATGGCACGCAAGGCCATTTTGCTTGGCACGCCACCACCAGCCCCGGCTCTGGGTAGCTGCCGCCAACCACAGAGCCCAGGCTGCGCCCAGGCTGCGCCCCGCCCGGAG
>NW_005842718.1:568889-589751 GCF_000455745.1 Alligator sinensis
CGGCAGCCGGGGATAGCCCGGGGGTGGGCTGCCTCAGGCCCCCCCACACCGTCTGCTCCAAGCGTGTGTGCAGCTGTTTGCAGACTCCCGGCTGCAGCCCCAGCCCCAGCTCTGGGTAGCTGCTGCCAACTACAGAGCCCAGGCTCCTTGCAGCAGGGCTTGCAGCTGAGCTGGCCTGATTCCCACCTGCTTCAAGCCCAGCTCTGGCCTAGCCCCACTACTGGGATAAGGCTGGCACTGCCCCTTGCCAGGAGCACTGCACCTTTGTGGGCTTAGCTGTGTGGAGTGGGTGGGTGGTTGGGCTGATGGGCAGGCTCTGTGCCCAGGCCTTGGCTGGCCACGCTGCAGCCCAGGGGCTGGCTTCCCAGGGAAGCACAGGGGCCCAGGGCATTGTTGGGTCAGACTTTGTCCAGTGGCCCAGGAGCCCAGCTCTGTGCACCCATACATCTGGTTCTGTGTGTTTGTCTGCCTCTGGTTCTGTCTGTCTGTGTGTGCACATGTGTCTGGTTTTGGATGTGTGCTTCAAGCCCAGCTCTGGCCTAGCCCCACTACTGGGATAAGGCTGGCACTGCCCCTTGCCAGGAGCACTGCACCTTTGTGGGCTTAGCTGTGTGGAGTGGGTGGGGGGTTGGGCTGATGGGCAGGCTCTGTGCCCAGGCCTTGGCTGGCCACGCTGCAGCCCAGGGGCTGGCTTCCCAGGGAAGCACAGGGGCCCAGGGCATTGTGGGTCAGACTTTGTCCAGTGGCCCAGGAGCCCAGCTCTGTGCACCCATACATCTGGTTCTGTGTGTTTGTCTGCCTCTGGTTCTGTCTGTCTGTGTGTGCACATGTGTCTGGTTTTGGATGTGTGTGTGCAGGTGTCTGTTCTGGTTCTCTGTGGTTCTGTGTGTGTGTGTGTGTGTGTGTGTGTGTGTGCATGTGTGTGTGTGTGTGCGCGGTTCTGTGTGCGTGTGCGCGTGTATGTGCCTGGTTCTCTCTCTGCTCTCCTTTCTCTCTCTCTCCTCTCTCCTCTTTTCTCTTTCTCTTCCTTTCTCTCCTCTTTCTCTTATTTCTCTTTTTTTCCCTTTCTCTCTCACTGCAACATGCTTAACAAAAAAAGTACACAACAACAAACGCAACATTTATGATTATTAAATACACTAATATGCACTGCGTCCTGCCATGTACCCCCCTCCCACCCACCCACCCCCTAAATTTTTTTTTTCTGGCATGCCGGCACTCTAGCACCTTCCAAGGTAGACATTGTGGGGTTTTTGGCACTCCGGCCAAAAAATGTTGCCTACCCCTGCACTACAGCTTCTGTGGTAGAAAATGCCCCGAGAGGGGAGGGAAAGCTAAATCCAAGGGTGCTCACATGAGTCTTTGTATACAGATTGCTCCATTGTCTTCTAGATCACCCATTCTCTAGCATCTGATGAAGTATCTAGCATCTGATGAAATGAGCTCCGGCTTATAAAATGTATGTACTCTGATTTATTTAGTCCATAAGATGCATCTCTACCTTGCCTTCTGCCATTCTCTAGTAAACAGCCCCATTATGGGCAGAGTCATTTTAACCCATCCTTTCCCAGTGAGCAGCAGCTCAGAGTAACAGAGAACTTCATAAAATGTATTTACCATGGAAACATTACTGTACAGTATCGCACTCACCATGAAACCAAGGACCCAGATGCTAGTACACTTACCCTGCACACAGGAGACCTGGGTTCACCACACTGAGGAAGTCCATACATACTCATGTCTTCCTCTTCCTAGTAGACTTTTTCTAACCCTTGGGCCTGGGTAAGTGGACTCATCTTCCACCCCTTGTCACTGAAGTGGCCAAGCAGACAAGATTCATGGGCTTAGACAGCTCATGAATTCTGGATTCTGGTCCCCTCTAATGATTTGCTTGTCCATTTTACAATGGTTTGCTCGTGTTGGGTTAAATAGCAGAAATAACACTAGCAGCAGGGCCAAAAAAACAGGACTCCCCTCACAGTGAGGTAGTCCTCACCCACATCCTGGGCAAAGGCTTTTGACATTAGCCTATAGGGCAAAGAAGTTGCAACGCTACCCACAGTCTGAACACAAGCATGCTGTCACCTTCAGTCACCCATCATGGAACATCTCCATCGGAGGTGTCAGGAATTTAGGCAGAGTTTGTGTGCCTCCTAGGCTAATCTGGGTTGCAACATCATGTAGGCAGGCATAGGCCACATAGGAGACCAGCCTGGATTGCTTCTAAGCCTGCCCAACAACCCCAACCAAGATATCTATTGATCTCTTCTGACCAAAATGGTGATAACTATTCAATATAGGCCCCTAAGTGGGTTGGCAGCCACTGTTAATTGGGATTGCTTCTTTTAACTTCAGTGCTCCATTTCTGCCTAGATAGACATGGTTCTTTGGGTGAACCTGATATCTTTTATTAGACCAACTCACTTGGAAAAATTCTTCTTTGCAAGCTTTTGAGCACAAACACTCTTGGTCAAACTGAGGAAGCATCTGCAGATGGTCTGTACTCTTCCTGGATGGAGTGGTAAAGCAGCCAGAGGCCAGTACATATCACAAAAAAGCCAGTCAGTTAAAATGTAAATTGAGGTGGTCGGTAGGTGAGAAACAGGTGAGGCGGGGAAGGGGGAATGAAAGTGGCTGTAGTCAAAGGATGAGCGACAGGAGGGTGAGGGGGAAAGGAATAAGAATAACTGGTAAAAAGTGGAGGTTTTACCTGGGGAATCAGATGTTAGGCAGGTTATATTGTCATAAGTTCAATGTCTATTCAAGTTCTTAGTCCATGATTTATTGTATCCAGTTGGTTGATGAATTGAAGTTCGTAGGCTTGTCTGTGGAAGGTATTTTGTAAATTCCCTTTGAAGATTAGAACTGAGAGGTTGGAGAGACAGTGGTTGTCTTCTGAGGAACGTAAGGTGCCTTGGAGATTGGTCAGAACATCTAGCAGCCCTCTTTAGGTGCCTAACTCCAAAATTTAGATCTTCAAAACTCCTGTTCAGCATCCACCTACACCAGGAGATGGTGAAATCCCATACACAGAATCATAGAAAATTAGGGTTGGAAAGAACATCAGGAGGTCATCTAGTCCAACACATTGCTCAAAGCAGATTGGGGCTGTCACCACCCCATGATCCAGGCCCTGGCCCTGGCTGCCCATCTCACTCCCAGATGCTTCTCCCTGCCTGCCTACAGACCCATCCCATCCAGCCAGCCGAGTGTACCCTGCCTGCGGGGGTCCCAGTCCCATCTCCATAAAAACCCACCCACCAGCCCCATCCAATACCCCCAGCAGTGGGTATGGACGGGCCTGCATAGGATCAATTGCTCTTCCTCCCTCCCCCCTGCCCCATAGCAGACCAGGTCAGCACACCCTTACCACCACCACGTTGGGCCGTGTCAGTCCCGCACCCCTCCGGCCAGCAACAACTCACCAAAACTCCTTAAGTGGCCCGCCAGCCCACATAATTGCCCACCTCTGATCTGAACCTTGTTGTGCTGCACAGGACAGTCATTCCTCCCCCCATCTCGCCCCTTGGAACTGGTCTAGCAGGCACTCCCAGGAAGCATCTTTCAAGTCACCAAGTAGCAAGAGAGGGGAACTGGTGCACCTACTTTTTACCCAGCAGTTCAGAGCTTTTACCCAAAGCATTCAGCCAGGATGTGGGAAATCCAGTCAATTCCCTTCTCTCCTGGGGAGAAACTTGAACTTGTGAGTCCCCTCTCAGGAAAGTGCTCTTTGTCACTAATCTTGAGATGAGGAGTCCTTCCTGTAGGAGCTGTTCCACTTTGCACATCTAGATTAAATCTTCATAGGGAAAGGGAGAGAGAGAGAGCCTCTCTAACCTAGGAATTAGGTCTCTGACCTGAAAGAGCTGAGAAGTAGACTCCAAACCCAAATCCAATAGAATAGCTTCAACAGGAGCAAGGGAGAGGCCCACTCCCAGAACAGGTTGGTGATGAAGGACATTTACTTCCCTAGGAAGTGAAACATGTGAGTTCAAGTTGCCTTGGGGAGTAGAAGTTTCTCTGGGAGCTGTTTACATCATTCATTCAGTGACTATTTAATGTCAAATGCATAAACTGTCCTTGGAGAAAGGTACTGAGCCTTGGAGAAGGGTCCTTGTGCCCAACTAAGGGACCTAAGCTCTGGCAAAAGGAATGGAGGCTCTTCTGGTAAATGGAGCAGGTGCAACCAGAGGAAAATGAAGGGATGTGCCCCCCAGCCACCACACCACCTCAAAACAGCCTACAGCCTCGTGATTAGGGAACTCTTCTGGAAGGTAGAAAATGATGACTTGAAGCTCCTCAGCCTAAGGAGAGACTCTAGCCCAGTTGTCCCCCTTCCTTTGTGACTGCTCTAATCACTGTCGGATAAAGGACATGGGAAAATGTGTTTTAAAAGAAAAGCAAAGCCCACCACTCGACTCCATTTGCAAAATAATTACTTAATAGCTGCCGTCCAGGGGAGGGTTACAGGCTGCATCCTCACTAGGATAGAGGTGCCTCCCTGCAGTCCTGAGTCAGGTACCTGAGTTCCCATGAGTAGTGAGTTTAAGCCACACTCTCCTCTTTTGCATTTCCCATTGGATAGTTTAGGCAGCCCCTTGGGCAGGGTTCTAACTTTTGTGAATCCCACTCCGGATTCCCAACTGGGTTGGCTAAGGAGCATAGGCACCTCATTCAGGGCTGTGGAGTCCATCCTAGGAGCCAGGCACCTAAACATGAAACACTGCAATGCTGAGAACTGAGCCAACATCTCTCTGTGGCTCTAGCACTACGACATTCCTGCATCAAGCTCAGCACTTCTGCTTGAGTGAAACCATATCATTTTGCAAGCCATGCAGTCTTGTTTTCAGGACTCCACGTGACATGACAGTGAATCCTTCGGCATGTTCTTCCAATGGCGAATTGCCTTTATTTTGAGCCTGTTATCTGGTCTGAATGTGCTAAGTTCAGCTCACGGGATCTCATTATCCCTTTGCCTTCTACATGGGGTGAATCCTTCGGCATGTTCTTCCAATGGCTAATTGCCTTTATTTTGAGCCTGTTACCTGGTCTGAATGTGCTAAGTTCAGCTCATGGGATCTCATTATCCCTTTGCCTTCTACATGGATTAGCAGCCTATTATCAGAAATCCATGTACTGCTGAACGGCAGTCAGGTTACCCATTAACTTTCTCTTTGACGAGCTGAAGAGGGGGTCACTATAAGGTGTATTCTCCTGAACTTGAATCCAAGCTGTTGCTCTTTTCCACTTTGCCAAGATCTTCTTTAAAACATAAATGCCACAACTGGCCACAGTAATAAATGACCATCCGTTGAAAGCACAAAAGGATTGTAGGGCCAGGTCATATTGAGCCCAATATCAATTGGGCTCCTTAGATTAGGGTCTGGATGACCTTCACTAGAATAGTCCTGAACGTGTTGTAGAAAAGTGCCTTTCCTCCTGGTTTTGCTCTCAAAACCCCCAGCTTTCAGTGTCCTTTGATGGTAGTCTATGGGATTGGGAAAGCAGAGCTGGGGAAAAGGGTTGTAGCATTACTGGACTCCCCCTAGGCCTATCTGCATGCAGTGCCCAGTGGGTCCTAGGCAGTGCAAATATCAGAGTAATAAAGAAGCTGTGTGTATTCACCAAATTAGCTGAACAGACCCAAAATGTGAGGACGGCAAAAGTGGCTACAAGTCCAGCTTTCAAGACACGTCTTGGCCTCGAGGAATCATGAGAAAGCTCTGTGTATACAAAATTCATCCTCCTAAATCCCAGTTAAACTTTCTCCTTCCGGTGAATCATAACTAGAGAAGGAAGGTAAATAACAGCAAGATCAAAATAGCCTCCCAGGGTAACCTCTGCTTATCTTGCATACCATATACTATGGGACATTAGAGTTTGGCTGGGTCCCAAAGGGTGGCTGGCGCCTGTGAGATTTGTGACAAATTACCGTGATGTCAGAGTCCCAGCACAGACTCTTGCTACCCTGGGCCAGCTCTGAAGAAAGTGAATGCCCTCAAAAAGGTCTTCTTCAGAATATGCTCCATGCAATCAGTGTTTAGCTGGTGCAGGGATGGGCACCTTAATGGACTTCAGTTAATGCAGAGCCTGAGTCCGTATGCTCACAAAAACCTAACGAGTTCTACTTCAATTCCCAGCCCTTTGTCTCCAGGCTGAAACCACAGGTGAAATCTCATGGCCTGTGTTCCTCACACTAGTCTCTGAAGGCCTTAACTGATATCAAACTGTGTTTTAAGTCCATGTAAAAAAAGCTAAGGTCACGGGGTTTCCTCTGCCCTTTCTCAAACTGTTCACCCTTCCAAGACTCTCCCTCCATACCTTCTCTCTGCCTGTCACAACTATGCAGGTTTGCCTTATAAACTTCTCAAATATGCCAGAATTGTATCGTGCCAGATTCTTCCCACAGTCCAGGGGGCCCAGGTAGAAAAAAATAACTTGAATTTCTCAAGTAACTTGTTAAAAAACTGCTCATGAGAGAGCCCCCAGAGCAGAAGTTCAGCTTGTTAAGAGAGATTGCCGCAGAGTAGCCAAGATGAGCCCCACACACTTCCAGACAGCCTCAGGATTTGGGCGTAGGGGCTAGAGTCAAATCCAGACCCAAATATTGTAAGGAAACAAGGTACAGTCTCTGGAGCCTTCTCAGTTTCTAGGGGATGTAGTTGGTCCTATTAAGAAACCCTCCACCTCAACATGTCGTGTGACGCTTTCGGTGGGTGGTCATTTATTTCCTGGATGCCACGTTATCACAGGCATGCCCAGCTCAGACTCGCGGAGAGCCCCCTTCTGTGGCTTAAATGGCAAAGTTTTAACACTTAAGTGACCCGGGGAGGGGGAAATTGGTTTAGTGGAACCAAAGAAAAGCAGGAAGAAAGATGGCATTTGGCAAGACATTTGGCAGGCAACCAAGGACAAAGGCAGACAAAAGGTGAGGGAGTCAAGTGGCCTGCAACATGGTTTCAACATGGGAGGGTGGAGGGAAAAAAGAAAGTGCTTTAATTAGCTGTATTATGACTGGGAGCTCTTCAAGGCTATATAAACCAGCGGGGCACTTGTCCTTTCCCACTACCTCGACTCTGCCCTCCTGCTGGAATAGATAACCCTGGAGTGCACAGCAAGAGCTGCCTCACTGCACTCACCTGGAAGGTAAGAAGAGTTTGTCTGTTTGTTTTAATGTACAGCAGCCTGTGCTGTTCCCTGGGTTTGAACATACTTATTTATCTGCAAGTGCTTTTTTTCCTCCTGAAAGGAAAATAAAAATAGTTGGGTTTTTTTTTTTAAGTACCTCTTAAATGAAAGTAAATAAAGCAGATTCAAGTCAAAAACAGAGTTTAGGGAATGGCACTGGCATATTAATTGCCACCAGTTTTCTGCCAACCAGGATAATTGCACTTATCAACCCAACTGCCTATGCCATTGAGAAATACACTGACTCTCTCTAGTCTCTTCTATTTACTGCCTTTTAATTTTGCAAATGAAAAATGACCAATACAAAATGATATGAGGTTAATGTGATTATGAGTCCAGAGATAACATAGTCAGAGACAGACCTCTGAACACTGAAATGGGGATGGATTTAATGAATGTTGGATCCTTACACAGGAGCTCTATTTTTCAGGTTCCATTTAACTGAGTGCTTTAAAAAGGCATTTAGCTATGATAAATGCCTTGTTTCTAGCAAGAATAATACAAGTATTACAAGCCTTGTCCTACATGGGATAGCATGTGTGCAAATTCTTGCACTACCTTTCTATTGCCAGTATGTACCCTGTACTTACTATCTAGCAACATGAGCTTAGATATATTGGAGCAGAAATTAACTGACTTCAATCAAGCTGGGCTCACTCACCCCAGCTGAGAATTTGGCTGCTCTCCCCTATTGTAGTAGGATGCAGGAATTCCTTAAAAACACTCTCCTGCAGAGTTGGCTGAATAAATGTTTCACAATAACCAGTCTGAAAAAGCAAGATATAATGAAGGTAATTGTGCAGTAGCAATTGCATGGATAAACAAGCACCCTGTGCTACTTTCAATCCCTCAAATTGCACAGAAAATGGAATTTCTTCAAGAAGAGAGCAAAATAGTAGCTGACAGGAGAGAGTAACTGGAAACTTTTTCTGTCTGCAGAGTTACAGGGAAAAGATTGAAACCCACCAAGCACAACAGAGCAAAGACTTACATGTGAGTATCGAGCTAAAAAGTTCCTTTGCCAACTTCAAGAACAGTAGTATGTATGTCTCATGATATATATATTGTCCAAGTGGATTCCTAGATGCATAGATACTCTATTGCATAGGGTGAGCAATGCTAAGAAGTCACATGTTGCAGGATTCAAATGCCAGCAAGCAGTTTGCTGGTTTGCAGCTTGCAGGAGAAACTACATCAGATTTCGTGGGAACAGAAAGGGGTGACTGCAATGCACAGTTAAGGGGAAGGGAGCTAGATTTAGGATGATGTTAAGACCAGAACTTTGCTGTGTGACACAGTGTAGCTCTAAATACATGAGCAAGAACAATAGATCCATTTTCCATCACTGTCACGACTTAATTTTCTATATCAGAAACTCATATGGCTTTATTTCCTTTTTATAGGCTCCACCTCACAACCGCAAAATATATTACTTCAGCAGTATTGTTCTTTTATATATGAGTGTCTTTTTAAAGTCTGATTTACTCAGGCTGCAGTGAGATATTTGTCTAACATCTCAAAATTCTCAAGGTGAGAGAAATCAAAAAAGCAGCTGGAATAATTGGAGAATTTAAGCAATGAATGATAACTGGGTGTCAGTTGCCTTAGTGAAAATCCATGGTAACTCAATAGAGTTATTCTGTGTCTATAGTGGGGTAACATCACAATTTGAGCGAGTGAATGTCTTGCATTCTGATTGCTTTCTGCCTCTAATTGTTGCTGGGTATTCATCTATAGGCACCTGTACATGTTGTACGGTTTAATCCTCATTAAATTAAATAGGTTTATAAAATATAAACTTGTTTCTTTTGGAGCACCACATCGGTCTTTGCATGTACTAGGTTCTTGAATGAATTAAGCCGGGTCCCTGGATGGTGCTGCAGGAGAGCAGGATGGCCCTGCACTGCTCCCCCCAGCCCGGGGCCCCCCACCCCATGCCTTGCCACCCAGCTGTAGGAGCAGGGAACCAGCACACAGCACAACAAAAAAGAAGCAAAAGCAATTTGAAAGCCTCAGCAATTTGATGGGGTGAACTACAAAAAAGTTACAGCACAGCTCCACAAAGAGGCTCACTACACATCTTTGAGTGCCTTTGTGTTTGCATGCAACATATCCATGGAAGCGATGCTTTAATTCCTGGAGAGCCAAACTAAACTACATCCAAGGAGTTTTAGTTTAAAGCACCAGAAAGACTTTTAAAGCCTCTGGAAATCCCGCTCATGCAAAAAGTCATGCCATTGCAGTGCAAGGGCAAAAAACGTGGCATGTACAAATGCCCTAGAGCTCCAGTGGGAGTGAAAGAAGGAGCCTGCCTATATAGAGAGTTATATCATGTGCAAAGTGAAACTCTAACAATGTGGACCTCAGGTCTATGCCTCAACCAGTTTTTAAATCGTTTCACCAAATATTAACAGGAAGCATATTGTAAATTATGGTACCATGATAAATCCAGAATGCAGCTACAGAAGTTGATGGAGTTACTCTGGTTTTAGAGAAATCAACCTGAGAAAGGAAGTTAACCTTTTAAGAGAAATCTTAAAATAAAACACAGTTTTATGGAATCACAGAAATCAGCAAGGCAAATAAAACCTTCAAACAAATCAAAACAGTGAAAGCAACAATTTGAGCTCCCTATCACTGCCCAGTTGTCCCCTCCCCCAGGTCTTTCCCCCTCATTTTGGAGAGCAGGAATCAATTATGTATAAAGTTACTTTCAATAACATTTATATTTGTTAAAGAGGATGAGCACTGAAGATCAATTTATTGTCTGCACTGTACTTGGATATATAGGGCAAACACAATCAGTTTGAGAGACTTGTTCTAGGTTTACTCCAATCACATCACCAGGGATCCTGGTTTTCTCTGATTAAAAAAAAAAAATCCCCAATTTTCAGGTTAAAAAATCTGAAAATTGGGGATTTTTTTTTATCAGAGAAAACCAGGATCCCTAGTGACACATTCAAAGTTTGGCCACACTGAGCTTTCATATGTCAGAATATCTCAGACTGGACAGAATACCTCTATCAAATAATTTAAAATGTCATGCAGATCATTAAACACATTTTAAAACTTCCTGTGTTTCTCTGCACCCATTTTTCCAAGGGCTCAGATCTCATTTCAGCTTCCCTTTGATCACTAGGTTGAGGCATGAAAATTCGGCATACACTTTGCAGGTTGTACAAAGCACTCTGTCCCCGAAGCTGGGAAAGAGGGAGGAGGGGGCAGGGGAGTTGCTTCTAGGGAAGGAGAGATGCAGCTACATCTTGATCATTATTAACAGTCCTTTCCTGTTTAACTAAAAGCTTTTACCTGTTGCTGAAGACTGGTCTCCATGGGTGGACCTCTGATTTCGAAAAGAGCTAGAGCTGTAAAATAGGAGAGACCAATAATCCTAGCAGATTGTGAAATTCCCCTAAGAAAGGTTAGCTTCATTAATGGAGCATCAAGACCATAAACAAGGGGTGAAGACCTTTAACATTTGTGAAGAAAAATGGGTCATTGACTCCCTCCGCTGCCTGATGAGTAATGCCAGAGCTGCTGCATTGTGGAGCAGAGACCAAACCAGGCTGCTTCTAGCTCCCTAGTTTAATACACACACCCCGATTCCGAGGGAGAGGGGTGATTTGGGGGGAGAAGGTGTACATTGTATGTGGGGAAAATATGGTATACAGAGATGAGCTATGATGTATATACAACAAAATTGCAGAATCTGGGTTGTGCTACTGCATCACAGAAGTCAATGGGAGCCTGGGATCTGGTCTCTACGATCCCATGCAGACCCTACCTACAGTCCACTCCGATCGCAGCCTGCGTTTGGAGTACCATGTTGCTGTGCCACAAAAGATGAGTGTCCTTCAGCTTCCTTCTCCCTTGCCCTTTATCACACATGAAATGATAAGGATGAACAATATTTGGGACCCCTACAAAAGTCCACTCTTGACAGCCACTTCACTTGATGGGCACAGACCTAACGAATAGGCACCACCACTGGGCAGCACACACCCGCGATCTCCCACCAAGCCTGCCACTTTTGAACATGCCAGTCACCGGGGTGAACCGGAATTTGTGGCCGGGCTCCTGGAACTGCTGCCTGACCTGGCCCTCTGGATCGGTCCCCAGTGACCCCTCCGAGCAGAACTGGGTGGCGGCTGACCCTGGCCGGGGCAGAAGAGCCCGGGCAGCCCTCCACGAGGCCATGTCAACCCGGAGGTCCCGAAGGGGATCGATCCAGAGGGCCAAGCCAGGAAGCAGTTCCAGGAGCCTGGACACAAATCCAGCACAGGAAAAAGGAATCAAAACTCATGGAAGAGGTGATATCTGTTATTAGGCCAACGAGATATTTGCAAACAAATTTATTTTATTTATTTGCAAGCTTTGGGGCACGCTCACCCTTTATCAGGCATAGGTGAGAGCAGAGATTGTAAAAGTTCTGCTAGGTAGAAATGAAAAATTCATATTTTACAAGAAGCACAGGTATGCAAAATTTTAAGGCAGCCTTCCACTGGGGCTGGCACCCAAGGCAGCAGGGAGGGGAAAGGGCACTTCCACATCAAAGTTACAGCCTCCTCTAACTTTGCGTTACTGGTTGGGACTGAGAACCATCCCAAATTCTGCAGTTAGTTATGCTCATGGAAGTCCAGCGTGAACCCAGTAGAGACCTCTGTGTTGAGACTTGTGGGATGGAGAAGTGAATGCGGCCTTTAAAAACAGTCATTTATGCTAGGTGAGCATCTTTTTAAGAGGTTCAGAATATGCCATCCACTAACTGGTGATGATCAACATAGTGAGCAACTCTCACTCTCGTAGATTTAGGACTTCGCATCTCACAGAGGCTGGGAACATTAAAGCGACACCGTTAATCTGTGTCTCGGGGCAAGAATTCCCTGGCACAGAGGCGAACTGTGGTTGGCTGGTGGGAGCTGCTTTAAATACTTCGCTTCACTGTGCAGGATCTGCCTGCACAGCAACCAATAGGAATGTTTCAGTTTCACTATTCATTCAGGCCCCAATTCAGCAGAGCACTTACCTCCCCTTATGGCTTAATTAGGACGCACGCCCATGCCTAAATTCCTTCCTCACCTCTTGGTCAAGTAGTCACTTTGCTAAATTGAAAGACTTCAGCATATGCCATTTTGTTTTCTATCATACAACTTGATTGACCAGGTACCTGGGCATTTTGTAGCGTGAACTTAATACTCTGCACTGCCGAACATCTCCTGAGTAGTCCATTGTTACTCAATCAGAATGCAAGGAAGTATGTGAGGAATCCCAGCACTGAATACACACGGCGTTTCCTGATGAACGCAAAACACACTTTGCCTTGTTTTTATGACGTAGCCAGTTTGTTTGCATAATATTAATGGGGAAAATCATTTGTTTGCTCAAATTTAGACTTGTTTGCTTCAAAATTCAACCAGTTATCTCGGATGGAAAATCCCGCTGCTGAACTTTATACTAAACGTGATCGAATATGCCCCCTTCTGAGATAAGGGGTATAAAATGAAAAAATGCAAATCAAATGTAGGAGTTACTCTCAGGAAACTCATGAAGGGTGGCGAGGTTAAACAAACTAAAATTGACCAATCAGCCATAAAATCTGTATATTTACAGCATTAAGTAACTGCATGATCTTATTATTATCATCCTTTTCTTCCTTTTCCTGCTCACTCCTCCTTTTTGATTATTTATGCTTCCATTTATTGAGCCCCTTCTGCAATAAATGATGCTGAATGCACTCATTTTGGTGAAGCAGCTGCACCGGCATATTTTGGGGGCTTTGAAAACTCAATCAAAGTGAAAGTGCATGTCTCTGCAATCTCATGGGGTTTTATTTCTGTCGTGCAAAGATATACAGTCATAAACTGGCCAGAGTGTTCATGTCACCGCTCAGTCCATTAGACTGGATCAGAACTACTTAACTGTCACAGACCCTAAACTGCTGAGACCCAAGGGAGATTCTCCCTTAGCTTAAGTCAGTGCTTCTCAATCGTGTTAGATTCAAGGCAGCCACGGCCACACCACAGCACCCCTCTCGGTTGAGATCCACTGGCTTAGGTAAGATAGGCTTGTACTTTTAGAGCGTGAGTTCTGTGCCCACAACTGCATAAAGTTACCAACAATCACAAAGCCTAGTGATAAGTGCAAAGAGACCCTGGAATCACTACAATAGTTGACTTAAAAATAAAATTGGCTTATTTAAATTCTGTACTCGCACCCAGACTGCCTGAGCATGCACTGCTGCTCTTGGCTTTCTATATAACCAGTAAGCTGCCAGGCAGAACTGATACAGCTTTGCATTTCCATTCACTGCAACCAAGTTTTCTTTACTTCTGCAATTAGGGTCACAAAACTGGAGGGGACTTTCTGGGCCGCTGATTCCAGTTCCCTGCATTCATCGTCTCATTAACCAATGTAATCCCTAAGACTAGCACCTTGAATCTTCACCCACAAATACAAGGAACCACATTGGAAATAACAAGAACATCCTATCACATACGATCATAAGGAAGTAGGGCTGGAAGGGACCTCACAAGGTCATCTAGTTCAGCGTCCTGCTCAAGTCAGGATCACCCCAGACTAAACCATGCCAGTCACAGCCTGGATTGGTCCAATCCCTCAAAGCAGCTAGAAGCAAACTAAAAGGTTTGGGAATTGGCCGAGCCAATGATGCCTATCATTAGGGTCCTGCCTTCTTATAAGGGTCTGATTGGCAAAATCCCACTGATGCCAATGAGGGATCTTTGATTAGGTCTTTAGTCTCTTGAATGACAGTTCAGTATATGAAGAAATCAGGCTACTAAAATCATGGTAAATTTTATATAAGTCTTTCACTTAAAGCTTATCTGAACTGGTAAACTTCACCCTCATTTAAGTGACTGACGAGGAAGTTGTGAGCCTACTGTCATTTTTGGATGGTTGGAAGAAGTAGCTGGACAAATGTGAACTGGAAATGAGAATTGTTCTCTCTCTCTCTTTTTAATAGTAAAAC
Source organism: Alligator sinensis (assembly GCF_000455745.1). Lineage (NCBI taxonomy): Eukaryota > Metazoa > Chordata > Crocodylia > Alligatoridae > Alligator > Alligator sinensis. The sequence goes on from NW_005842718.1 coordinate 583,066, forward strand.
CATCTAATCAATGAGGCAGCTCCCAGAGGATGGGCTGGAGTCCCCAACACTTGGAGTCTGGGAGGCTTTAAATCTTGACTTCATAGAAGTCAATAGAAAAACTCCCATCTGAAACCTCAGCCCTGTTGAAGTGAAAGCATGAATTGACTGATTTCTGCAAAATAATATGTTTAAGCTGAATGCAAGTTATAACGGGCTAAGAAACAAAGGCTGATATTCTGATGTGAGGCAAGGGAGAAGATCCCCAAGATTTTGTCTGGCCTTCAAATTTATGAATATAGTAAAATATTGCTGAGCCATATAGAGAAGCTAAAGGGAGACTAAGGATCTTCTCATGCAGATCTCAAGAAGTGTGTGTGTTTATTATAACAGTTTCCCTGTGTTGCAGTTGGTAATTTTATGGGAGACCATTGGACCTCCCCATCAATTGACCCCTCTTATGAACTTGATCATCCAACTTTTACTTAAAAGAAAGGGTGCGTGCAATCTATGGCTCACTTACCATGGCTTTACGGACCACCAGGGGTTTGTAGGCCACCATTTGGGAACCACTGTGCTAACTATGCTGAATACTGGTGTTGTCCTAAGAAACAGAAATTTCCATAACAGGCCACTTTCCCTCCAGCAGCTGCCAGCTGCAGTGGGCAATTAGTACCATGTAGCAGAGAGAATAAATAATGGACATTTTGGGGCATTATGTAATGCATCATTACCTTTCCTGAATCTCACCAAAGGGTCAGAAAGCTGCCATGGAGGACAGTGTCGACATTAAGATAGAAACGAACGGGGCGAGGAAGACCACAAAGCAGAATCCAGTGAGCAAAGGTGGAAAGAGAGTCTGCAGAGTCCTTGGCTACGTCACAGGAGACATGAAGGAGTTTGAATACTGGCTTAGAGGTAACCCCCTTTCATGTCAGCCAATTACAGCACACCAAAAAAGCAATGGTAGTTAATGAATAACGTTGGGGGTGATCTTCTTCAGCTCCTACTAGAACAGAAATTATTGTACCAATCCACGTCTCCACTGCAATTCGGCTTTGTCCGAAGGGCTACCACAGCACCCAGGGGTTGAGAGCAGGGGAGGAGTGAGATGATTTGCACTCCTTTGGGCTCATCCCGTTGCAGAGAAGTGCATTTCATCTGGCGAGCATGACAGCAGGTATTTATTTCTATGTTGGGTTGTTTCTTAAAACTTTCCACCTCCTTTCCGCAGAGTGATATACATCAAGCCTGAAGTTAAATTACACATATGTAGCGTGTTTTCACCCCCTCAATCAATCCGCGGGGGTGGGGTACTCATGCTATCTGCAACCTGAGGTACAGGCATCATAAATAAACTAGTTGGTATGAAACCAGCCCCACGTACTTTATAACCGGAAACTCCAGGAACGACGCCATTCATCTCAGTTAGCTTTCCAGCTGGAAAACTGTGTGCAGACGGTAATAAATCTGAGTCAGGTTTTACAGTCTTGTTGATGCATTGTCTCCGTTTTGCTGCCAAGATTCTTGGTGCATTTCAAGAAAAGCCGTCCTGGATCCATCTCATATGTGCATTTAACTGGATCTCTTGCAGATAAACCTCTCGTGTTTCAGTTTATCGACTGGGTCCTGCGCGGGACATCCCAGGTGATGTTTGTCAACAACCCTCTCAGTGGACTGATCCTGATTGCTGGGTTCCTGGTCCAGAGCCCATGGTGGACAATCACGGGCTGTTTAGGAACAGTTGTCTCAACTTTAACCGCGCTTACCCTGAGCCAGGATAGGTAGGACTCCAGAACTCAGATTCACATTGGAAGTGCTGTGACAAGTGAGAAACAAGATCCATTTCTTTTAAATGTTGTCCTTTTGCTGGTGTTCAAGAGCTAGTGTCGTCTTTGCTTAAATTAGCGGTCCACATCCTTTTTAAACTGGAGGCACCCCTCAGAAAATGGCTTAGTTTTCACCCCTTTCTTGACTACAGAAAAATAATAAAGCCATTCTTCTATTGCAAAGAACTCAGAAAGACCACACAGACAACGCTTTTAACACTACAGATTGCTCTTGGAAAATGGTGGGTTTATCTTGCGCATCGTGTTTGCACACCTAGTGGAGCTAATATTGTGTGGCATCTCGTGGCACCCTTGAAAAGATGATGGGGCACCCCAGGGTGTCATCGTACTATGGCTGAGAATCTGGTTTAAAGTATCCAGAGAAATACAATCATTGCTATTCTACACGAGTCTAGGATAGTCTTCCTGGGGCAATGAATGATAGAGAAGGAGGGCTGGAAAGGACCTTGAGAGGTCATCTAGTCCAAACCCCTGCCTGGGCAGGATTAGCCCTATCCAAACCATCTTATACAAATCCTTGTCTAATCTATTTGTAAAACTACACAATTCACTCTGACACATAGCCACAGGGCATAACACCTTAACATGTCACAGGTACAGCAGAGGGACAACGGGAGCCAGCATCCTGCTTCTGCAAGGGCTGTTAAATACATTTGAGAGATCCCCGGTCTTTAAACACCTCAGGCCCTGGGAGTCCTGACTCTAAGCAGAGGATCTGTTGGACTAAGTGTGGCAGAGTCCAGAGCTGTTAACCTGTCTGGTTTTGCTGCAAAGGAGGTTTAGAGGGCATGTGTATTCATGCCTAAGGGTTGTGCATTTATTATTTGGGGCAGATTGTATTTGAGCCTGTGTTGGGTTAAGGATGGGGGCTGCACATTATGTGCCTTTTGGATTTTTAGCCTTCTTTTTTTGATATTGGGGTTAGCAGGGCACTTCAAGGAAGAACGAATGAACATTGTGAGAGTTCCCCAACCTAATCAATACATCTTGTTTAACTTGTTGTACTTGGAGGTCCCCCACAGTACTACTGAAGGATTGCTGCTGTCATTATTTAATATCAATTTTTTTGTCCCCTTCTGGGGCTGAGGTTCTGGCTGGGAGCGCTGACCCTTTTCTGGACGCAGTATTTGTTAGCGTCTGCCGTGGCCACAATGCACCTGCTACAGGTTCCTGCTGGGTTTCTCCCAAGACAAACTTTGACCCGTCCTCCCTAATTGCCAGAGTACCCTTCCCTGCTGGCGATCTGTCTCTCTCATCAACAAGGGGAGAGAGAATAACCTCACCGCTCTGTACTGATCCATCACTACTCAGGCTGTTCACTACATTTGTATGATGCTAGTGTCTACAACTCCAACCAACATCACGGCCCCGTTGTGTTAGAAACTATTCAAAGTGAGAGGCAACCATACCCCCAGGAGCGCTCAGTCTATGCCAACAGGATGGGCAACAGGCAGAAGTGTATCCCCACAGCACAGATAGGGCTTGAATCCTAAAGAAATCAAATAGCTTGCCCACAGTCACCAAGAAGCCTGTATCATAGAAGGAAGGATCAATCCATTACCTGAAACCCAAGACAAAAGTGAACATAGTATAGGTCTGCCAGCCAAGACCAGCAGAGCCTGATTCTTCCTCCCCCACCGGTTTTACATTAGTGTAAATCTACTGACAAGACACACAAGGTATCTGCAAATTCACTTGCCAGCACAAGGAGCAGAGAGTCCAAGCAGATGGAGGGGTAGGGCAATGCTCATGAAGTATTTATAGGCTTTTCAATGAAAGGTTTCAAGGCAACTGTCTTGGTCCTCACAGATCAGCCATAGCAGCAGGCCTGCACGGCTATAATGGAGTCCTGGTGGGATTGCTCATGGCTGTCTTCTCTGACAAGGGAGACTATTACTGGTGGCTTCTTCTCCCTGTTGCTCTGATGTCCATGACATGGTAAGTCACACGTGGGCTTTGTTTTCTGTGAAAACCTAAACATTTCTTTGCTTGGATTCTCATTCCTCCTGTTCTTGAACCAGAAAATGTTTATGCTCTTTTCTGCCGGAGATCTTAAACCAGGGGTAGGCAACCCGGGCACGGGTGCCAGCGTGTGGCACTCAAAGGTATTTTGGTTGCATGCATGCCTCTGGGTAGAGAGCAGGGAAGGGGCCAGGGCTGCATGGCCACAAGGATCAGGCCCCTCATTGCTCCCCCACCATCGCCCCTGGCACACCAACATCTTACAAGTTGAAGTTGCAGGTGTTTTTGGTAGTCTGCCCAAAAACATTTCCGACCTGTCTTAAACTAATAAAATCATAATAGATAGGTATTTACTTTTAAGTCAATACTTTTTTTTCCTCACTGTTTATCCTTATTAAAGCTTAAAATAATCCTTTTTAAAATAAATTTACAATTTAGCACATCAAATTCGTGTTCAAGTCTCAGCTATTAGCCATATGGCTGTATTTCAAGGACTCCTTTTACTGTGAGCAGAAACATTACTTTCACTGTTCCCTACCATCATAAAGCACAATTGTTTCATTTCTGTATTATTTTACTTTGATAAATGGGCGCTAGAAGCAAGCTTATAAAAGTGTCACAAATAATTACTACTACAGGCAATTAAAAAAAACCATGCTCAACTGCCCTAAAGCATCATGATTGATGCTAATGAAAACTAAACAGCTAATGATATTTTGCTTGCCCAGCAGACAAGGTGATCAAGGCAAGTTGCCAGACAACTAGAATTTGAGGAATCAGTTATTTGAACCTAGAATACTTTGCTGGAGTTATCAAAAATTCAGTATCTGTTGTTTGCCTGAGATGTGTGCGCAGAGGTATAACCAGCTGTGCTGCTGCAATGCACATATCTTTGCCTTTCTGCATTTAGATGAGCCTTGTGTATAAACTGAAATGAGGATACACGTTTTCCTACAGTTCACTTGGACATGGCTATAGCATGGCTCTAGCACTAATAAATTCAGGGCCAGTCCTCAGCAAATGTAAATTGAAAGGATCTGAACAAACCAATGGAGCTTTTCCCCAGTTCACACCAGCTTAAATCGAGTCTGGAATATATTTAGGATAATCAAAATCCTCTGATAGGTAAAGGTCATTGTATAGAATTATCCTAAATGAACTCTGGATTTTGCTGGCTGCAGTGTATCAGTAGGCGTGTAGGAATTGCAAGGTGCCCAAAAATAAACCCAATGTTATTGGAAGAACTTCTGGAATGAAAGCAATTCTTAACAAAAAGCAGAGGCGATGAAGACCATATATTTCCTACAGCCATATATTATTCTGTCACAATCATAGATAGTTTTTCCAGTCCCCGCGATCCGAGGCATTCATCTCACCAACTTGTAGTAAGATCATTTGTCTTTCTCTTTCAGCCCCATTTTCACCAGTGCTTTAGGCTCAGTCTTCAGCAAGTGGGATGTTCCTGTTTTCACCTTGCCTTTCAACTTTGCCCTGACTTTATATGTGGCTGCCACCGGACACTATAACCTCTTCTTCCCTGCAACACTCATTCAACCTTTAACCTCTGTACCTAACATCACCTGGACTGATATTGAAGTGCCAAAGGTAAGAGTCACAAAAGGATCCTTCTCCATTTACACAGCAAACCCATAAAGTGCCATAGCTGTTTATTTTGTGTGACAAAGAAAGGAAGCAGCCATATAATTTTGTATTTACCTGGCAACTACAAAGCAATGCGTGATGCTTGACTATGATGATTGCCTGTTGCGATGAGTTCGGTATTAGAGTTGCCAAGTGTCTTTTTGTAGACAACTGGACCTATCGGTATATGTGATCATCTTCAATTAATCTCTGGAGTCAATGTATGCGTTACCATGGAGACATTGGTTATGACTGCATACTTAAGGCTGCATTCAGAATTTCATTTAAAGCCAGGATTACATTTTTGTGTTATCTATAAATAATACAGTGTATTAATTAAGACATAATTTGCCTTTTGTTAAGAAATTAGCATATAGAGAGTACCACAATGCTAGCATTAAAAATCTATGTCCAGGCAGACACACCAATTTTTTTAGAGTCAATATTTCTGCCGGACCCGTACAAATATTTTATGCTCCAGTGCTCTCGCGCCTATTAAATAGTCAGTGTTATTCCAAAGTTGTGTCCCCTTCATTAATTAATGCTGGTGTACAAAAAAAAAAGCTTGTAAAAAAGGACATTTTAATTTTAAACATCTTAAGAAAGACAAGAGAAAGAAACCAGCTTTCACCATGTGGGGAATAAAAACCAGTGAAGAAAGATGTTGTTTTTAAGTTTCTAATTAATGAGAATGAGAAATATATGTAAAAGGCAGTCCATTCCACCTGGTATATTATGAAACCAGAAACTATACGCGCCCCTACAGAGGGTAGTTCATCTCGTTGATCCCTCATTGCTAATGTACTTCAAACTCCTGGTCACCCCAAAGAAAGAAAGTTTGGGGAAAGCAAGACAATCAGGACACATTAGGTGAAGGAATTAGAAACCTTTTTTTCTGATTTGCATGGATGACTTGAAAGCTGAAAGAGAAGACTGCATAGAAATGCCCTGCTGGCTCTCCAGGGTGTACTTGGTAGCCATGTTGGACTGAGACGAGAAGACATACCAAAAACTAGGACTCTTGGTTCCAAAAGGATACCTTTCATTAGACCAGCTTTCCCAGTTGGTCTACTATTAAAACTCTTGGCTCCAAAAGTTGGAACCGAGAGTTCAAATACTGGTTCCTAATATTAGACCAACTGGGAAAGTTGGTCTAATAAAAGGTATCGTCTTGGAACCGTCTTCTAGTTTTTTGTATGTCTGCTGGCTCTCCAAAACTGTAAGCCCTTTTTTTGCTGACAGGCCAAAGGGAAA
>NW_005842718.1:589782-607220 GCF_000455745.1 Alligator sinensis
AAGAGAGCATCAAACAAATGTTCATTAAAATGAGGTATTTGTCTTTGAGGAGTAAGGCAGAAGTTGTCAGTTCCTGGAAATAAATGAATCCCCTCTCTACATAGCTCTCTTCTGGATTACACATTAAGACATCCAACTGTGAGCTTTACATGGCTAAAAGAAGGGCGGATGATAAGAAGCAGCTGAACGAGTAAGGGAGATTTGTGATGAACTGTGTCGTTTCCCTGGTACATGTGACTAAAATTCCCCAAAATGCACTGTTGCAAACAGAGAGGACACTGATAATCATGAGACTGTACTAAAAGTGGAACTGAGAGGAGCTCTGGCAGGACCTTTAGCTATTAACACCAGGCTAATTTCTGTCCTACGTGAATGAAACATAAAAGTCCTAAAGTCTGGAAATATCTGGGAGAAATGTGAGGCCCAGGGAAAGATTAACGACATGTAGGTTTGTTCAAGTCTAGGCTCTGTGAGGTCCAACCAGACTGCCATGGACTATAGTGGGGGATGCATTAAGGCACCTTTTAACAGATAAAAGGGAGAGAGTCCAGCAGAGGGGCAGTGAAAATGGTGAGGGGTCTGGGGAACATGAATTATAATGAGAAGCTGAGGGAGCTGGGCTTATTTAGTCTGCAGAAGAGAAGACTGAGAAGGGATTTAATAGCAGCCTTCAACTACCTAAAGAGGGGTTCAAAAGAGGATGGAGCTGGACTGTCTCGGTGGTAGCAGATGACAGAACAAGGAGGAAGGGTCTCAAGTTGCAGCAAGGGAAGATTGCTAGATATTAGGAAAATCTTTCTCACTAGGAGGGCAGTAAAGCACTGGAACAGGTTCCCCAGAGAGGTGGTGCAATCTCCCTCCTTAGAGGTTTGTAAGACCCAGGTAGACACTGCCTTGGCTGGGATGATCCAGTTGGGATGGACCTGCTTTGAGCAAGGGTTAGGATTAGATGACCTCCCAACCCAAATTTTCTATGATTCTACGATAAAGTCCCCAGAAGTGGCAGCTATGAAGCACAGGTTGGTTGTAAGCACCAAGGAAGCCTATGACTGTTTAGACCTGAATATATATTTTTCTGTAGTTTCTCACCGGTTCTCCACCTTTTCAGACTTGAAGCACCCTTCCATAACGTCTCTATTGAGCTGCACCCTATTTCAAAAACTTATGTATTTATTACAGTACTTACCACCTCGCCCAGGGACCAGGCACAGAGAGGAGGAGCAGTAGCTTATTTCCCAATACCCTGCAGCATCCTTAAAAGGATCTTGCAGTGGAAATCACTCCTGTGTGAGGGTAATCAGCTGCTTTAAAACCCGTAGCAGCAGGTGAAATGCCTGGAAAATATGCTATAAAGACCTCAAAAAGATGAAGAGGTGGCTTGATTACCGAATAGGACATTTATTACATGGGGTGAAAATGCAGGGTATTAAAAGGCTCGTTCACATAGCAAATAGAAAGCATAAGAAGAACCAATGAATAGCAAACTGAAGACAGCAACATTCACAGGAGAAATTGGGCCCGATGCTTAACAGTGAGAATGATTAAGGGCTAAAACAAACTATCAAGATCTACCAAGCCTTTCTATCCAGACTCCTTTAATTAAACATGTTCTTGGGTTTGATCCATCAGTAACTAGATGAAACTGGTCTGTAAATCAGGTCAGGCTACATGATGTTGTAGCAGAAAGCCCCTTTTCCTCTTGCCTGCAGTTGCTCTCCGTTCCTTGGATATGTTTTTCCTCTTCTACCTTTTCTTCCTTCCTCTTTCTTTCACTTTAAGATAAGGAATTGTGTTTTGAAATTTGTATGTGTGCATTTTGTATCTCCCCTTGTATTTTGGTATTTTTATCTATTTGTGTGCCATGGCATTACTTTTGTAGCTTATATTTTATACTCCTCACCTTTCAACTTTCAACTAAATGTGTTTAGTTTCATAGGAACCTTGTCTGCCTTTAGTTTCATAAGTAAGTTATACATTGTAACAATGTTAACAAGGGCAGGAATCAAACTGTCCTTCCCTGTATCAGGCTGGCCCCTGAAAGAGCGAGTGAATCAGTGATTGAATGTGTAACAAGGTAGCACACAGCAATTAACACCTGGAAGCTGCAGATCAACCAAGGGAAGAACTCAATAGAAGACAATGTAACAACCGGGAAATCTCTAAACCTCACTGATCAAGGGCTAGAAGCCCTGGCCTGAGTTAATCAACGCAGGGGAACAACTTTTGGGCTGAATATCTCCAAATCAGCCGCTCCCAGAGCCCTATTCAAAATTCATCAACAGACTCCCAAGCCTGCACATACATGCGGACAACCCCTGGGGCTGACAGATGCCATCCAGTAGCCACCGAGGGGGGAAGTCCCATGAGGGTCAATGACCCCTGGATTGGGCAAACCTGAAAACTGGGGAGTCACCAAAGTCTGCCAAGGACAGATAAAAAGCAGTGAAAAGTGACCCTCAGGGGCGCCCTCTAGATCTCCAACTTGACCAGCACCCGACCTGTCCAGCCAAAAGGACCAGCCAGCGACCCCCTTCTGGAAGATAACACCACGCTGAAAGAAGCCTCAACGGCAGACTCCAGTGCCTGTGGTATAGGTATACCTGACTCTTGTAGCATGCTACTGTGTGTGTGCATGTGTGGGGGGGGAGGGGGGACCAGCCCCAAGTTTTATGATTTAAATTCATTATAGTGCCTCAATCCGCCTAATAAACCAGAATTTTAAGGATCCCAAGTTGGACATTTGTAGCCAACAATGTAATGGTTTCCTCTGGCCTTAAAATCAGGAAGATTTCTTGTGAAAGATGGACCCGACTCAGACAGACTCAAATCTCTGCCTTGTGGGCATCGTGGTTCAAAATGCTGGTGGTTTCTTTCAGGTGACTGATCACAAGGCTTTGAAAAAGTGAGCGGTGTATGAGAGTGATGTGACGTAAGGGAATGTTATGTAAGGTTTAAATGCAAAAGACTCATTCTAAGTAAAGTTCAATAGAAAACCAAATCCTTGGCTTTGAATTTTAAAATATTAGTGAAAAAATAAACTTTTAAAAGGGATATTTTGATTAAGTCGTATAGCTACTTAGAAAACTATCTATGGACTCCTACTCATTTATTCCTATTAAACTGTATAGGTACTGTCCATAAGTGGTGGGTCCAAGTCTTATACAGATTCGCTAGGCAGCAAAATGCATGAAAGAGCAACAGGAATAAGTGACATCTCATACTCCTCCCCATTGCTCATATTAACATCCTCAACCTCAACTGCCCACAGGCCTAAAAGTTTGCATTTTGTCCTCTTGTAATTACTAAGGGCAAATCTCTATTTAGCATTTGGGCTGTCTTCACAGGTTTGCAGTTCAGGACGTCAATGTTAAAAACGAATCATAGACTAGATAAAAACTTATCTTTTTCAAACTGATATAGTTGTTCCAATCCATTCCCGTTGGAGTTGGACAGGTGTACGGCTGTGATAACCCCTGGACTGGAGGCATCATCCTGGTTGCTTTGCTCATTTCCTCTCCGCTCATTTGTCTGCATGCTGTGATCGGATCAGCAGTGGGGGTAGTGGCAGGTATAAATTCTCTATTTTACGGGTGTCTTGTCAGGGATGATCCTGCCTTGAGCAGAGGACTGGAGTACATGACCTCCTCAAGTCCCTACCAGCCCTACTTTCTTATGATCCTATATTGTACATGCACACTTGAAATAAAGAGAATTAGACCCAGTGAAAAATGTTGCAGTCAAAAAATATGTTTCCAATGGAAAGTGTCTGACCAGAAAGAACATTTGACAAACATCAAATATGTTGGTGGAAGTTTTCATTTTTCAACTACAAATTTGAATGTTTGACATGTTTTAGATGAAATTCTCATCTTCATTGTTGTCATAAAATTTGAAGGGTGGAAATATTTTTATATCAAACCCAATACATAAACTAGAAATATACTTACTTTTTGTTTTTGAGTAATCATTTACTGAACGAGACAAAGCTGTGGGTTCTGAAATGGCTAGGTTGCAAAACCTCTCCCATTCACTCGTGTATCTCCTACTCCACTTATACAGCTTGCATCTGCTCCCAGTTTCACCAAGCGAAGTCCAGAGTAACTCCACTGGCTTCAGTAGATTTAGTTCAGGTCAACATCGGCATGAGTAAAAACCGAGCATGGGTCACTGGGAGGAATGGTTGTAGGTCTGCATCTAGAACAGAGCTCTTCAAATGCCTGCTTCAGTCTAGAGTTCAGCTTCTTCTCCCCCTTGAGCTCAGCGCTGACTTTTTTTCTGATTTCCTTTACAGCCCTGAGCCTGGCAGCACCTTTTAGTAAAATCTACTCCGGCTTGTGGAACTACAACAGCTCCCTCTCATGCATCGCGATTGGAGGCATCTTCTATGCTTACACCTGGCAGACTCTCCTGCTTGCAGTTGCTTGTGGTATGTGTCTAAGGGGCTTCTGCTATTATTTTGGAAATGAAAAACTAGAGGTGTGCTGAAGCTGCAGTGTCCTCATCCAGACAAGCAGATGAATTCGGACAAGGCTGAAGGGCCTTTAGCTTGGAGGTGTTGATTCAGGGCCATCCCTCTACCACACAAGGGCAAACCAAAATCATGAATTTTGCTGTCAGCCAAGCACTGTATCCCACCAAAAGGAAGCAAGTGTCTGGAACCAATGATAAGTATATGGACATGCCCTGATGTATAGAGCACATTCACTTGATACTCTTAAATGCATCGTATCGGTGAATGGAAACTGGGGATGGACACAGACAGTTTCTGCAGATCTCGAAACTAGAAATGGTCAGGGAAAAACTTCTCTCAAAAGTTACTTCTACCTGAAACTATACTGTAAAGCCACACTACTTTACAGTTAGGGCTGCCAGGCTCTGGACTGGGCTCCCAAGGGAGGTGGTGCTCTCGCCTACCTTGGGGGTCTTCAAGAGGAGGCTGGACAGATATTTGGCTGCGGTGATATGACCCCACACCTGTTCCTGCCCAGGGCAAGGGGTCAGACCTGAAAATCTGTTTAGGTCCCTTCCGACCCTAAGCACTATGTATAATTTGTAAATGGAGCGCAAACCAAAAACCACAGAGTTCTTTGAGAAATGCTATATAAAGCCATTCCTTGTCTGATCAGGATAACGTAGATCTTAGGGTGAAACCCAAACACATCATTGAGATTTTGCTTTATTCCTTCACCGGCACACATTATAGTCTGTCTGAGTGAGGAAAACCAAACAGCTACATGGGAAGGGGGTATTTTCTGTTCCATAGGAGCCTTGTAAAGCGACTTCACTGCAGAAACATTTCCAAAGATTGTTTCCTCGATCCTGCTTTTTTTCGTTGTTCCATTTCTACTGCAGTACAAGATTTTTGTACACCATGCATGGGCCCCCACGTTGGAAGGGATGATATCTGTGAAAGGTGAAGTCCATACTATAAATAACACCTGTGCTCTCACAAAAGACAGGGCTAGGTTAGCAGGAAAAAACCATCCAGGGCAGTGGAAGGGCTTGTTCAGCTGTCCTACCTCATTCCCCATGGCTGTGAGCAGTCTTACTTATCAGGAATAATCTCTCTGTCTCTCTTCACAGCACTTTTCACTGCCTATCTAGGAGCATCTCTGGCTAATATGCTTTCTGTGGTAAGTTTTAATTAACTCAGGAACAAACAACAGGGAAGGGAGCTGTGTTCCCTAGGACAGAATGCAAACCTCTGATACTTATTCTTCATCACTAGTGTTTCCCAGGGGATGTAACACAGTTATATTTACAGAGCAGGTCTGTCCCATTAAGAGCCTCAGTTTTACCAGTGGGGACAAGTTTTGCCTCATGGGATAGCTACAACGCTCATTAAAATTCATTGACAATAATAATGACTTAGCACTTAACATCCACAACATAGAGCTGGCACGTTAACTAGTAAGCCCATCATACCTCCATGAAGTAAGGAGAATTAGTCATAATTTATACATAGAAATCTGAGACGGAGAGGCCAAGATCCTCAAACATACCTGGAGAAATCTAGTTCTCAGTATCCTACTCAGGGCCCAAAGAGGAGTCACTGAAACAACCAGGAGGAGAATTTAAAAAAATCCTGACTTCCATTCCTGTGCTCTGACCTACAGCCAACAGGCCAAATACTGCCTTATTTTACACTCAGTTTCATTGAGGTTACATTGACATGAGAAAAAAGGATTTATACCTTTCCCTGGGTAGCCAGTACTCACTATATGGAACTGGTCCACATAATGGTAGCATCCTATCAACAGATGGCTTTGCTTTGGTGAAGAGGAGAGGGGCTGCTACATCTTTGGGAAATAAATACAATCTTCTTTTGGAGAAGATTCATTCCAGGTCTGCTGGTTTTGACTGAGTAATAATGAATGGCTTGATGCCTAGTTGGCAGATGGTACCAAGTGGAGTACCCCTAGGGTTGGTCCCAGGACCAGTTTTCTTCAAACAACAATCTGGAAAATGGGATGGAGTGCACCCTCAGCAAGTTTGCAGATGACACCAAGCTGGGGGGAGTAGTAGATACAGTGGAGGGTAGGGCTAGGTTTTAGAAAGACCTTCACAAATTGGAGGATTGGGCCAAAAGAAATCTCATGAGATTCAATAAGGACAAGTGCAAAGTCATGCACTTAGGACAGAATAATCCCATGCACCACTGTAGCCTGAGGACTGACTGGCTAAGCAGCAGCTCTGAAGAAAGGGACGGGGGGTGACAGAGGACAATAAGCTGAATATGAGCCAGCAGTGTGCCCTTGTTGTGAAGAAGGCTAGTGACGTACTGGGCTGCGTTGGTAGAAGAAGGCTGATGTACTGGGTTGCCAGCAGATCAAGGGAAGTGATTCTTCCCAGATATTCAGCACTGGTGAGGCCACATCTGGAGTACTGTGTCTAGTTTTTGGCCCCCCACTACAGAAAGGATGTGGACATGTTGGAGATAGTCCAGTGGAGGGCAATGAAAATGGTTCGGGGGCTGGGGCACATGACTGATAAGGAGAAGCTGGGGGAACTGGACTTAGTCTGGAGAAGAGACGATTGAGAGGGGAGTTAATAGCAGCCTTCAACTACCTATATGGTGAGTCCAAAGAGGACTGTTCTCAGCGGTGGCAGATGACAGAACAAGGAGCAATGGTCTCAAGTTGCAGCAAGGGAAGTTTAGGTTACATATTAGGAAAAGGTGGTTATGAAGAGGGTAATAAGGAACTGGAACAGGCTACCAGAGAGGTTGTGGACTTTCCATCCTTGGAGTTTTTGTAAGGCCTGGGTAGACACAGGTTTGGCTGGGATGATCTAGTTGGGGCTGGTCCTGGTTTGAGCAGGGGGCTGGACTAGATGATCTCCTGAGGTCCCTTCCACCCTCACTTTCTATGATTCTGTGAATTACAGTTAAGACTGGAAGTTTCCATAAATCCAAATAAGAACTATTCTCTTTTTTTTCCCCTCAGTTTGGATTGCCGTCAGGTACCTGGGCCTTCTGCTTATCTGCCCTTACCTTTCTGTTGATAACCACAAATAACTCTTCCATCTACAAGTTACCTCTCTCCAAAGTCACTTACCCAGAAGCCAACCGAGCCTATTACTTGGCAATGAAGAAACATCACAAGTCCTCCTGTGAGGTGTAAATGCTAAGGCAGAAATATACTTTGTGACAGCAGCACAATGTGCCTCCCAGAATAGGCTGACTGTTGTGCAATATCATCAAGAGAAAATCATTCACTTTCAAATGGAGAGATTTTTCCTCCATGGTGTTCATTTATTGTCTTCCATAGCTACTGCACTGGATTATGAGTACCTGTAGCAGGTACCAATCCATACTGGCTGAATCCAGAGCAATAAAGAAGACAACCCCTCTGGGAAACTTTCCAGCCAGGACCTGAGATTGAACAGAGGTTGACTTCATTTCAGGTAGATGAGATAGTTTTTTATTAGCAAGGAAAGTGGATAAGATGGTGCCATTTATCAGCGGTGCCAAAGTTTGACGTTCTAGCTCATGGTCTTGTTAGGGCCGAATGAAGAGGTAACTAACCCCACCTTTGCAAAAACCCACATGCAGAGACAGACAAAGAGCACTGATCTGTTGCATTTCCAACTCCTGTGATTTTACCACAGTTGCAGACAACTAGAAACTATAAGGCAAATAAAAACAACCCCCAAATGATGATTTCTTTGGGAAAAAAAATCGTTATTTTTAGGCCAGCCACTCAATTTTTGAGCTGTCAGGGCTGGAACTGCTGGATTAGTGAGAAGGAAACAAGCAGAGACATCACTGTCCCTTTGCAGTTTAGAAAGATGTTAAATTCAATCTATGCCATAAACAGCAATAATTGCATTGCTTGAATTCTTCCCCTATGAGGCTTTCTCCAGTACTAGAGGAAAATATTCTCTCTTCCTAGTCTTTCCATTTTTAGTTCACAAAAATGAAGCAATCATAGGGCAGAAATAGCCTCCAGGCAATATTCACCTCTACTAAGTAAAAGGAAATGGCCGATAGACCAGTACAGTGTAGTTCTCTCCTCCTACGGGCCCTGCCCCCTAGTCTGTGTATATCTTCTGCCCAGGGTCCTTTCCTACCCATCGTCAAGCTGGTTTTGCTACAGTGCATGGCCTTCTACACCTGTACAGATACTGGGGAGCTGAACTGGCACTTAACAGCCATCTCAGTGGGGTGTTAACTCGAGAACCGTGCTTCCAAACCACGTGAAGTAGTTAAGGTGGGAAGGATGGTTGTTCTCAGAGTTAACACCCCATTGAGATGGCTGTTAAGTGCCAGTTCAGCTCCCCACTACCTGTACAGTTGTAGAAGGCCATGCACTGTCTGGTTAATTCTGGCTGGTAACTGCTGGATAACTTGCCTGGAGTATCTGACATGAAGATTCACCTTCTATTTCTATTTAAATCATACAGGCCTGAGCGAACCCAAGTGAATGTTATCAAGTAAGAGGGATTTTTTATAAACAGGATTAAGCCAATCAGATCTACTCTGGCTTTCTCTCAGATGCAGCTTAGGTGTTGACATTGGATACATGGCACTTCGTGGGAGTGCATCTCAGCTCCATAGGTGTTAATAGAAGTGCTTGAATAAAGGTTTAGGGTCAGACTCTATACACAGTGAAAGCTACATTATTGTATTGAACAATGGAAGGGCTGAAATCAATGGACTGAATTACAGAGTGGCGTGTCAGTCCAAGGTAGGAGTTTCACAATCTTCCATAGTACAGTCCAAATAAATGGAAAAATAAATTTAATTATGCTTATGATTTATGACATTGGGGAGGGAAATAAAAGAAATGTATTGCAAGCAACAAAAGAGAAAGAGAAAAAGAAAAATTGGGGGTCAACTGGTAGTTTTATTGTATGAGGCTTGTTTAAATATGAACAATGCTTCAAAACCCACGTGAAAAATGTACCATTCCCTCCTGTTTTCCTTGGTAAACTTTTACACAGGATGTTGTAGTGTACATTTTAAAAAGAAACCATTTAGAGGCTTTGGATTTGAGTCAAACATTTTCCTTCTTACATTTATCAGTGAATTCAAAGACAGGTATCTGTGCAAGATCCTAAATATAGCAAATGCTCTAAAAAGAGATAGAGGTTGGAAGAGTTTTGCATGTAAGTTAACCAACAGAAAAAAAATCAGTAGCTCCCCAGTTTTTAGGAAACTGCAACCTAAGCTTGTTGCACTATTTAGGATTTAACTTTACCACTCAGAAGCTATTTTTACTGGCAAAATTTGCACTTGCAACTGAGTCTGCAAGTAGTTGCACCTAAGGGTGCTGACAGACATGCAACTGTCTGATGTAACTCATGGCACTTTGGAAGAAGCACCATGAGTTACAGCATTTCCCCTGACCCTACAGACATTGGTTGTTGGGTCCAGGATCCTGGGAGATTAAGCTCCATTCAGAGCATCTGCGGGTCTGCAGCCACTCTTCCCTTTCCCCACCCCTCCCCCTTGCCAGCCCCAGTGCTGTTTTCAGAAAGGGAGTGGGGGAAAGGAGTGGAGGGAGCTCAGTCTGGAGTTTGCCCAGCCTGCACTGGAGGGTGGGGTGGGTGGATTGGAGGGTTCAGGTTGTCACATGATCAGGCATTTTTAAAGCACGCTGCAGCCATGCACCTCTGTCAGTGCACGCTTGTAGAGCACTTCCGGGGCCCAATCACACTATAACCGTCACTTCTGTCAGCACCCTGAATTACATGATAGCAGCACTAATGCTAGTCTTCGGACCTGCAGTTATGGATGCCATTAGCTGAAGGCACAGATCTGTGCCTGGTAAACCAGACAGAGTTGAGGTCCTTCTTAAGCTAGGACATAGGAACTCAAGCCAGGTCTTACTGAAACCATTAGGCCACTTAAGTGAGAACTGGAGGGGGTCATACTTTTGGGGAGGGATACATCTGTCTATCAATCATATTCCTATGGAAAGTGTTAGTTTTCGGTGTTTGAACTGAAATCTGCTTTGTCAGGGAAGGCTGTGCGCTACAGGGGAAGGTAAAAATGAGAGCAAAGGCAAAAACCAGGTTTCATTTATTCCACACCATCTTTGCATTGAAATGCAGTGCATGTTTCACAGACCAGCTCTTCAGTTGTGGAAGTGCATCAGAGTCCCATCAACTTGGATGGAGCTAGTGAAACAGGTCTCATAGCCTACACAACATTTGGGGCATCACTTGGAATAAATTCTGCATTAGACAATGAACTGAATACACAACATTGGCATTTTCATAACCATGAGCCTTTAAGTCAGTGGTCCCCAATCTTCGCTGGCACATGTCAAGAACAGTAAGCAAGTAACACCATAGGCAGCATCATGCTTTGCTCCCCCATCAACCTAAAGACACACATATCTGTGCAAAACAAAATTTCCCTTGGCTGTGGACTCTACTGTATTTCCCAAGGCTTGTTTTAGATGGGTTTTTAAAACATGTCAGAAATGACCAATATAGCTCCTTCCCCTCCATTTATCCTTGTATAGATCTTACCACTGTTTGCCAGGGTACAAGTGCTGTCTGCAAGGATAGCAGCTAGCTCAGTCCCTACTGATAAAAGAATTTACTATTGAAACTGTGTTCCTATATTATGATCTATATACATGTGTGTGTCATTTATATCAAATAAACTGAGGTATGTATTCAGAATTTGCATGCATTTCCAAATGCCCTTTTTCATTCTCACTTTTGATGCCGTGCAATGGACTGTAATGTTGAATGTCATATATTGTAATCTTGTAATGTGAACTACAGCTCCTGTAAGCCTCCAGAGGACTGGAAGAAGGAACTGTAGTGTGAAATGCAGCTCCCAGAAGCCTCCAGAGGACTGGAGGAATGAACTGCAATGTTCACTACAATTCCCAGAAGGCTGCAGGGGATGGGAGGAAGCAGAAAAGCAGTGATGAAGTGTGGGATGTCATGGGTGAGAGGTGCGTGGCCAGAGACTCAGGAGTGGCAGAGCCAGGACTGTGAGCTGCAGGAGCGGGACTCAGGCGTGGGAGCCCTGGCAGATGGGAATTAAGCACTTTTGGGACCAGGGGCTGGTTGGGAGTCCCTCTGGAGTTGTGGGAGGATTTAAGGTTTCCCAAGTGTATATACCACGGTATTAGTTTTCCTTACATGTTACCTGTTCTTGGGTGATTTCACCACAGTGTCACTGTTTATTACCTATTACAGTACCTGGATCCTATGTGTATGTACTTAGGAGGTTTGTCCTAAGGTTTGCCCACGCTTAATGTTTGTCCACCTGTGCCCATCCCTTTCTCCCTAGCCCACTGGCTTGTGGCCCTAATCCCCAGCATCCCCTATATAAAAGCAGGAACTTCCTTTGCCTGCTTCTTTTCTGCAAAGTTGTTACTTAGCCAGTTGGTCCCCAGCCTGTACCGGTACATGGGATTGTTCCATCCTAAGTGCAGGACTTTGCATTTGTCCTTATTGAACCTCATGAGACGCCTTTTGGTCCAATCCTCCAATTTGTCTAGGTCTCTCTGAATCCTAACCCTACTCCCTCCAGCATGTCTGCTACTCTGCCCAGCTTGATGTCATCTGCAAACTTGCTGAGGGTGCCCATATCCCCTCTTCCAGGTCAGTGATGAATGGTGAAGGGAGAAACTGCGATGCCTCGTCCCATATGCTACTTCCCGCAAGGGGTAAGAAGGCATTGCCAGACACAAAGCAGGGTATCAGGACAGGATTTTTATTGTGTTAGGAGGGATACAAACCCCCAGGAAACTCAGTCCCTGCTCTGAACCAGACCTCTCATCCTACAACTATAGGGGTGTGAACCTAGAAGCTAGTGAGACATGCCACTGGGTTCACTTGTGCCCTGCATGGGCACAAGGATCTGGCCATTTCATAGATTTCATAGACATTAGAGCT
Source organism: Alligator sinensis (assembly GCF_000455745.1). Lineage (NCBI taxonomy): Eukaryota > Metazoa > Chordata > Crocodylia > Alligatoridae > Alligator > Alligator sinensis. The sequence continues at coordinate 602,149 of NW_005842718.1, forward strand.
GGAAGGGACCTCAGAAGATCATTGAGTCCAGCCCCCTGCCCAAAGGGCAGGAAGTCAGCTGGGGTCATAGGATCCCAGCAAGATAAGCATCCAGTTTGCTCTTGAAGGTGTTCAATGAAGGCGCTTGAACCACCTCCGGTGGCAGGCTGTTCCAGACCTTGGGGGCTCGGACAGTAAAGAAGTTCTTCCTTATGTCCAGCCTGAAACGGTCTTGTAGTAGTTTATGACCGTTCGACCTAGTTGTCATCCCTAGGGGCGCTCTGGTGAACAAACGTTCCCCCAGATACTGGTGGTCACCCCTGATAAACTTGTAGGTGGCCATCAGATCACCCCTGAGCCTGCGCTTTTCCAGGCTAAAGAGCCCCAGGACTCTCAGCCTGTCATCGTAGGGTCTGCTTCCCTGACCTCTGATCATGCGCGTGGCTCTTCTCTGGACTCTGGATTCAAACCCAGTTGTAGGATTCAGAATACAATGCCACAGATAAGCATGGTAAACTGGAGCTAATGGTGGACTGATAATGTCATACGTCTCCTGACTGCGCACATAAGTCCTTAGAAGATTTTGAAAAGAGGAAACAGGTTGATAAGCATCACGAAAGAGTCCAGAAACAATGAGGACATGGCTTTGCTGTGGGGATGCACCCACACAGGGAACGCAACCACTGCAGCAAAGACAAGTACAGAGAGAGGATTAGGACCCAGGTGTCCTGACCCCCTGCCAGAAGTATTAAGCACAGCATAACATTCACCGTGACCTTCCCTTTAGATGCTCGTTTGGGAACATGTAATTCCGCAATATCCTTTATCTGATCTCCGTGGTTTTGTCTTTGTGCATACATAATAAAACACTTCTAAAGAATGTTTACACTGATAATGATGTAACCTTTTTGAATCCTGACATGCAGCACAAAGGATGGAGTTAAGAGTGGGTGCAGATTTTAATGGTTACGTGGGAATAATTGACAAACTAGAGAAGCACATGCTGATAAGGAAGCAGCACCGTGCATGTGAAAGGGATTTCTCTTGTTATCTCTAGCACGGAGCCCATTTGCTACGATGGGCAGTGAGGCTAATAAAGTGCTAGGCATGAACATGCCTCCTATCAATAGCTCTTTGTGACCCTGCTGGGTGCCAACCCCATCTCCAAAGGAAGCAAAGGAGGGATCTGAACACAGCTCTCTGCCATCCTAAGCGAGTGTTCTCACCAAGGAGCTGCTGAGTAGCACTCTCCTCTTCACCACCCTTCCTCCAATGCTTTATTTAAGAAGGACAGCACTTTTTCACTCTTTCAGCATAAGCTGTGGGTGGCAAAAAAATGGGAAGAAAGCTCCCCCGCTGCCCCAGCATCAATTAACTCCACAGCCCCTAAAGAACGACCATTCCCAGAATACCTTGCACTCCATGACACACACTGCCAGGTATGCTCCTACTCTCTGCCTCATGCAGAAGCCAAAAGAAGGGGAGGAAGAGTGAAAGAGGACTGTCCCTGGTACATCCTTCAGACATTACTCCTCTGCCTCTGAGCATGTGCAGGAGGCCAAGTCTACTTGCGTAGGGCTTTTTGCAGGCCAAAATGGAGAGAGACAAAAAATCTGGACATCTCTGAAGGATTTTGTCCATTGCACGGGATGGAATAGAAACACATTTAGTGATCTAAAAGTTTCCTAAGTGTTATTTAACTATCTTAAGGCATAGGCGACTGGTAGAGGGGACATGCCAGGGGGACACATGCCCCCGCTGACAGGGCCATCCCCCGCCACCACCAGCAGCTTCTGCGTGTGCTCTCCAGCCCCATCCCCACTGCTGCTGCCAGCTTCTGCAGGTGTTTGCCAGCCCCATCCCCGCCACCGCTGGCTTCTGTGGGTGCCCCGCCTGACTCAGGAGGCACCAGTCACCCATGTCTTAAGGTAAGTGTGTAGCACTAAGACACAGGTCCTTATTCATTTCTGCATTCATCACCTGTTAAGCAAGAGTACTTGAGCAGACAAATGCGCTCCTCGGAGGTGCTCTCAAGAATGCCACAGAAGCAGGATAGACATATCTGTAGGATGCAGACAGATGTAACAGCTGAAATGATTCCAAGTGAAACACACTCAGAAATGCTTCCAAAAGGAAACTTTTGAGCCGCAGGACACCCATATGAGCCAATCCTGGGTGGAATGTTTTAAAATGCTGCAACCTCCTGTAGTACCAGCCATGGCACACTAGTGAACACTGCGGCAACCTGCAGTTCTTCTCAGAGCTCCCCCTACCCTCCTGCCTTTACAGGGATGGATGGTAGAGGGGAGCAGTGCGGACATTCAAATCCCCCAAACCTCTCTTTTTCTCCTCAGAGGGGAGGGGAAGAGGGGTTGGTCCTGGAGAGCCCAGCTTCAGCATCAGCAGTCTAATAAGGAGGGCAGAAGGGCAAGACCAGCTCCAGGCACTGCCCCAAACTAGCTTCCATGAGCTGTTCCCAGGCACATGTAATCAAAAGTGAAAGTCTCCAAAACAGTACTCCACTTCAAGCGGAACTGCCTTGGAGTGCTCCAGCCAGTTTTGGCTTGTCCATGTATCCACGCGGCCCTTTGAAACATGTCAAAGGACTCTGGTCTGTTTTAATTGTTACCTGTCTGCACGCTTAGAGGTGGAATAGGACATGGGCCCTAGTGTCCAAGTCCCTTTTGAAAATAAGACTTTGGCTCCCAAGTCACTTAGGCTGTTTTGAAAATTTTAAAACTTAGCGATTTAAACTCCATTGCTGAACAACTAGAAAGATTTCTGCATCTCCCTGCCTTTCTGCCGTCTGACACCACCAGGGAAGGAATCCTGCCTGATCTGCACGTCAAAAAGCAACTCGCACAAAGACACTCTCCTGGGCCCAGAGGAACAGACGTCCACCTTCAGCTTCCTCTGCGCAAAAATGAAGTTTATTTTCTACCTATGGGGGCTTTTTACCATCTTTAATTTTCCCTGAGCCTGAGGAAGAGTGTGTGTGCCCAAAAGCTTGCAGAAAAAGATGATTGTATTTGTGATTTCTTAGGTGGTCTAATAAAGGTATCATCTCTGAACCAAGAGTTGTAGAGTTTCGTACCCATGCAAAGGCACTCCTACTTTTTTTCTTTTATTTCCCACCCACGTTGTTATCAGTGCTACAAGTGTGGATTGGCAGGAACCCCAAATAACGCTGAGTGCAGGAGCAGTCGGTTAACCCCAATTCTTTGTTTGTGCATTTGTTTTTCCTCGACTGGTTTTAATTCCATGAGAAGGCAGTGATGAAGCAACAACCATATACTATCCACCTCAATCCTCTCAGTATTTACATCAGTTGGGATCTGAAAGGCCATGAGAAGCCCCCCCAGTCCCATGCAACTTGGGCTCTTAATGACACCATGACATTTTAAAGAAACCTGTAAGGAAAAACAAGAAATACAAAGATAAATACTAGATCCCCACCTAATCTCAGCCCTTGTCTTTAAGGCCTGGGCTCAGAGTATCTCAAATATCATTCCAAACTCCAGCATGGAAACCAGCTGAGCCAACTGGGAGGCTCAGCTCTTTCTGTACCATGCAACTTTCCATCACAACCCTGCGAGTTTTCCTACCTTTTGCCTCAGATAAAAATACATACCTCTGCAAGTACGCAGGGACCCAAAGGTGTGGAAAATTACATGATAGCTCTCAAAAGCTCCTAGTTTTAGATTAAGCATTCTTGGATCAGATGTCAATTCTTTGGATAAATCAGGGATTGGATCAGCGGGGGGTTCAGGATCAGATTTGTTAATTAATATAATTGAAGAAATAACAGCTAGAAACGTGTTCTCTTGGCAGCCTTGGCTCCAAGGAGGAAAAGGGTTTACAAGTGAAATTAGCCACTCAGGACTAGATTAGTCCAGAAGGGCCTTGTTATAGATGGAGACACTAAAAATGAGACTATGTTGCAGACTGTAGTAAATCTGAAATGGGAAAAAACCTAGGGCCCTTGCGGATTTTGAAATGAATTACGCGACGTTTGTTAAGAGTCTTCCAAAAAGAGTCCTTCTGATGTTAAGAGTTAAGTGAAGAAGAAACAAGGCATCTTTCTCTTACCTTTGGACTCTCAAGGAACCATTTAAAATGGTGACTCAGCCTACACTTTACACTAATCACCATGCATACAATCTACCTTTCCAGTTCAGCTAATTTCAAATGAGACACAATGCTGAATGATGTTGAGGATAACTAAAACACAGGCAAACTTTAAGATGCCCCAGAGGAACTTGTAGGGATGTTGTTTAACTGTTATGAATACTGTGACTACTTCAACGCTTTGCGCTGAAATACTCCCTTGCACACAGCACAAAACCCCACACCTTTTGCTGTGGCACCATTTTGCATAGGACCTCAGTGTGTGGAGACAAATGAGCCAGAGAGAGACCCGGTGAGAATGAGGCACAGTTGTGAAAAAAGCCACTGCATTGCTAAGGTGCATTAGGTAGGGTATACGCTGTAGAGACAAGGAGGCAGCATTGCACAAAGCATCCATCCAGTAAGGCCTTGCTGTAGATGGAAACCCTCCAGCTAAATCTGTACTGGAGACTGCATTAAGTCTGCAATGGGAGAAGAGTTAAGGCTCTAGTGGTTTTCCAGCTGAACTGTATGAAACCATTTAATGGTTCTCTGGAAACAGATCCCTTCCGATGTTAAGAGCAGTTGTGTAGAGAGGAAACGAGGTATCTTATAAAACCCCATTTAGAATAGTGCATGCAGTTCAGGTCGCCAGTGTCCAAAACAGATTAACGTAACCTGGAACGGGTTAAAGGACAGGCACTAAGATGGTTACAGGAATGGAAACCTTTTCTTATGAAAAGATGAAAGGAGTTTGGTTTGTCTAGCTGCACAACAGAGACACAGAGGGGATATGCTCACATTTCACAAGTTTCAGGGGGCATAGGTTGTAGCCGTGTTGGTCTAAGGACATAGGCAGACAAGGTTCTTTGGGTAAATGTGATATATTTTATTAGACCAACTAAATAGTTGGAAAAATTGTTCTTTGCAAACTTTCAGGTACGAACATCCTTTCTGAGGCAGAGGGAGAGTCTACAATTGTATCG
>NW_005842718.1:607760-614533 GCF_000455745.1 Alligator sinensis
GTGAGTAAAAATGCAAATACCTGGCAGCAAGGAATCAGAGGGAGTGAGAGACAATATAGGTGAGAGATAGGTACAGGGGTGAGGGGGAATGGTGAGCTGGTGAAGGAATGTTGCTAGTAAATGGTAGAGAGGTTATGTGGGGTTATCAGATGTCAGGAAGGTTATAAAGTGCCATGAATCCAATGTCTATATTTAGTCCATGATTTTTTTGTATCCAGTAGATTGATGAAGTTCATAGGCTCATCTGAGAAAGGTGTTTTGTAAATTCCTTTTGAGGATTAGAACCGAGATTGGAGAGAGAGTGGCTGTCTTTTGCAAAATGTGCCCCCACAGGTAATTGGGTATTATTGTCTTTGATAAATTTTTGGTGTGCGTTCATTCTGGTGCACAGTTGTTGTTTGGTTTTTCCTACATATTTTCCATCAGGGCATTTAGTGCACTGGTAGATATCTTACATTTCTGGAGGTGCAGGTGTAAGATCCAGGAATAGCGATGTTTCTGTTGTGGGGTGTAATTATTGTGGGGGTGGTAGAGATATGTTGACAGGTTAACTCCAATGCTGCCTGTAACTGTTACCAACTGCACTTCTGTCAAGGGGCTCCTATTCGAATCCCTGAAAGTGACAGGAGCTAGGCAGTCTCTCCACGTTTTACCTCTCCTCCCTGTCATTTTAAAGGGCTTCTAAACCAACCTTGACAGTGACTATTAGGAGACTTGAAAATAAAGAAAGCTAATCAGGTTTAGAGTTGTTAATGTTACAGCATCAAGGGTGCTGTGTGCTTAACCAGCGCCGATTACATTAATTTCTGGTAAGTGTATATACTCTGGGTAAATGCGCGGGCTTTTCTCAGTCCCAAGGCTATGCAATGGAACAAAGTACACAGTACTTGAAAAAAAGAACTAAGCATAGCACTTACAACCTCATTAATATTAAGTACCTATATGTAAAGCCCAAAGACTAATGCACAGATGTGAGATGGGTGGAAGGATGAGGCTCTGGACAGAGACCCAGGAGAAGTAGATTCAGTTTTCGGTCCCGGTAATCCACTTCCTGTATCACAGAAAAGTAGGGTCAGAAGGGACCTTTAGTCTAACCTCCTGCATAAGGCAGGATCATCCCTATCCAAACCACCCCATGCAAATCCATTGTCTAACCTATTACCAAATCTTCACTTGGCAACCCTGACACACTCATAAGACATAACAGCACAAGCTGCTAAGCAGGTAAAGCAGATCCCAGCAGCCAACATCAGGTTGGGCAAATCTCTCTGGGTTTCTCTGCCTCACCTATGGGGATAACGACACCCTAAGCTTTTATTCATAAAGTGCTCCGGTGGATGTCCAAACCTATCTGAGATGTGAGACACACAACACCTAACCAATACTTGAGCCCTACTGGGATTTACAAATTAGGCATTTCCCTTCCCCTCTGGAATAATTGAATATTCATGGCAACAGGGCCTACTCCCCTCCAAAGGGTAGGCCAAAGGTACAGGCTATTGAGTCTGTACCCATATTTCTTTGTTCCAGGAAATCCTCATCCCAGAATACTTTGGCCTATGGCACATGTCCCTGGGAGACAGGGGTTTCATTTGCATATAGGAGAAGGAATATACTCAAGGCAGGAAACATTTTTTTTCCACTCTAAAGAGACCTGGGTGGTGGAAAAGAGCATGTCTTTATTGCCACTCAAGTAGAATTACCAACTTATAAAATGAGATGCCACCACCTTTTGTACATGGGGCAATAAAACCATATTGACGTCTTCTCTTTCAGATGTTAAGATCTTTTTGGACTATAGACTATTGGCAAGCAGGCACGCTATATTTACCTAGAGGCTCGCAAGGACAGGTTAGGACATCTGATCTATTGGCTGCAGGTAGCATGGTAGATTCACCACATTGCTGACTCCTTCAGAAGCAGCTGACCTTCTAACAGTGAAGTCAAAGGGTACAATTTCTTGTGTAAAGACTATTCTTGTGGGAAAAAAGCAAGTGTTTGTGGGAGCAGGTCCATAAACAGTAAGTTTCTCAGGGTACAAACTTACCATTTTAATTGTCTTGAAAGTCCTTTGACCATCTTCAGCACGGCTGTTGTATAATAAATAACCAAAATAGATAGTTAGACTGACAAGCGTCTAGTAACGTTGGCTTTATGGCCTACATATTATTGAGTCCGCATAACTGACTCTGCAGTCCAAAATACAGGGTGATTCAGTGGAATAAACCATTACACCTGGGTTCCCCTCCCAGTATCAAATATACATTTGTGGACATACTTATTGTTACTATTATTTACTCTGCATAGGAACCAATAGGGTTTGCTGTTCCTATCTCTTGAATGTTTAATTACCCTGGGTTTCACTTAGGACTTGGCTCAGTGTGTCATTATTGACTCTGAAGGTGCAGTTGTACTTGGACAGTTTAGACTTTGCTCTCTCTACAGCATACAATTGAATTCAAACCTACTAAAATCTCCCCCAAACAGGTAGAAGGAACCCAGACCTCCCCAGAATAAAAGGGGCAGCTTCTGTCTAGCTCCATCCTTGAGAACAGTGCAAGCCACAGTCTCATGATACCCAAATTATTCAATAAAGTATGCAATAAACACTGCAAACCCACCCCTGGTTTTCATTTAGCTTTCAGGCCCTTAGGGGAATCCAAGTAAGTGTTAGGGTTTCTAGTTCCTGCCAGGTCCTTTCCAGCCCAAGCCCCTGTAGGAATGCATACATTTCCAGGCCAGGATCACCCAGTGGTTGAGCCACTCTGCACCAGCTCCCTATAGCATCTCTGCTTCTTCCCCACAGGTCCTGCAAAGACTTGCTACGAGCTCCAGCATGCAACACTGTTTTGTCCCTGCCTCTGCTGCTTCCACCTTGCCAGTTCTGCTTCCCAAAGGTCCAGGTCCATTTCTGGGTGATAGAGTTCCTGCCTCCTCCCTCTACCTGCCTGGGGAAAGGTGCCATGGGACAGGGAAAGGAGAAGGGATTGCTTGAAATGGAAGTGTCCTGCTTACCTGATTCATCGTATGCATGAAGACTCTCTAAAAAAAAGGATATGGCGCAATTGTTCCTTTTTACATAAATGATTTATTCAAAATTAAATGCAAAGCATTCAAGGGGGAAAGCATCTGAAGATGCATGAACTCTAATGCCTTCCTCTCCCTTTTCAAGCTATTTTCCAAATGGCTTAAAGACATCAAGTTTTGTACATAGCTAATCTATGCAACCGTGCAATTCTGGTGCTCTTCTCCCTGTTCCCTTGTCAAGATCATGTGTTAGCTTCAATCACATTGTCTTGAAAGCATTACAGGGTAGGAACCACCTCTTCCTGCGTGTTTGTAAAGAACCAACCACAAAGGGCACAGACAGAAGTTACATTTTTCACATAATTGGGCCTCGGAAAGCACTCTACACCCCTGCCATGACACACATGCATGGCTGCAGAGTGCTTTTAAAGTGGCCAATAATGCAACAAATGAATCCTTCTCGAATGAGTTATTAAATGAATGACGCTCTGCTTTAGAGCACCTTGGAGAACTTGTGTTCCCTAGGGTTACTTTTCATGCGATGAGGATGGGGTTGATAGAGTCTAGCCTGGCCCCCAGGGCTGTCACCAGGCTTTGTGGAACAAAGGGAAAAACTCATTGTCTTCATAAATAGCCTTCAACCAGGAAAACTGAAGAATAGGGAGGAGACCTTCAAAGGGGAGTGGGTGGATGAATGGGTGGAACATTGCTAAGAAAGTTTGTTTTGAAACTTTCTGACAAACAAGGGACAAAGGTCTCCAAAAACTCAAAGGTAAAGTTCATCCCGTTTACCAACCACCTCTAATAGTTACTTGACATAGATGGAACTTAGTGTTAAGTTGGGACAGCTTCAAAGAGCTGGGTTTTATTCTTATAATATGAACTGTGGGACTTTCAAAATCCAGGTGCTGGTGTCAGGGTCTTGCATTTTAAGGCCTAATCTGACGGATTCCCCCAAAATAAAGTATATATGACTCCATTTTTGACAGGGTACAAGTGGACACTGCTGATAGAGGGGCCTATAGTTTTAAATACTCCTTGCGTACCTGGGAACTCCTATTCACTGGAAAACTCCTAGACTGCCCCATCAGGGCTTCTTTCTAGCTGTTGTAGGGTGCAACAAGAAAGGAAGGAACTGAGGCTATTCTCTCTCTGATGCTCAAAGGTCATTCACCAAGCACAATTAAAGTATCATATATTGCGTCAGGGGATTGTTCTGCTATCATCTTATCATTTCAAGAGCAATGCTAGCTCCTGATCCAGCCTGCTATAAAATATCACCTTTTTATTTAACCAAACATTCTCTACTGAACTTTTCTCATCATTTCCCTCCCCTCTGTCTGTGTCATTAGGGAGGCCTTGCAGGAAACTCCCTCCAGCCTCACAGATATAATTAGAAGTCAATGGAAAACTGAATTTCTTTTTCATGAAACTCATTACTCACTGCACCAGGGCCAGGGACCCACAGCTCTCAGTCTCCAGGGCCAGAAGCATCCCTGGTCTGTCCAACATTTAGTGTCTAATACTTCCCAAAGCCTTGGAAGTGTGAAATATGAAAGTCTTCCTGTCTCCATCTCCAAGGCTTCCCTGACAACTGGAAGAGGGCCAACATTGTGACCATCTTCAAGAAGGGGAAGGGGGAGGACCTGGGCAACTATAGGCCAATCAGCCTAACCTCCATTCCAGGGAAAATCCTAAAAAAGCTCATTAAAGAATCTGTGTGTGATACGCTCATGGAAGGTAAGATTCTGAACAACGGCCAGCATGCCTTTGTTGCAGGTAGGTTTTGTCTTACCAATCTCTTCTCCTTCTATGATCAGGTCTCTCACCACCTGGACACAGGAGATATGGTAGACGTTATATACCTAGACTTCCAAAAGGCTTTTGATCTAGTATCCCATGATATCCTTGTGGAAAAATTGGAAGATTGTGGGCTCAATTGCTCAACAGTTCAGTGGGTGGGAAACTGGCTACAAGGTAGGACCCAGAGAGTTCTCATGAACGAATCTGTGTCATCCTGGCATGAAGTGGCCAGTAGTGTCCCTCAGAGGTCCATGCTTGGGCCAGTGCTTTTCAACATTTTTAGCAATGATTTGGATGTGGGGAGTGAAAAGCTCGCTGGCCAAGTTTGTGGATGACACCAAGTTATGGGGGAGCGTGGTCATGCCAGAAGATAGGTTGCAGATATAGGCGGATCTGGACAGGCTCGAGAGTTGGGAAGACCGCAACCAGATGAAGTTTAACACTTCCAAGTGTAAGGTGCTCCATCTGGGGGCAAACAACCCTCAATATACATATAGGCTCAGTGGTGACAGCTTGACTTGTACCACAGCCAAAAGAGAGCTAGGGGTAATGATTGAGCATCGCGTGAACATGAGCCGTTAGTGTGAAGCAGTGGCCAGCAGGGCAAACAACACACTGGCATTCATCAACCAATGCATCTCATGTAAAACTAAGGAAGTGATACTCCTGCTGTACTCAGCACTGGTGAGACCGCAGTTGGAGTACTGTGTTCAGTTCTGGGTGCCACACTTCAATAAAAACATGGAAAAACTGAGGAGTGCATCAGGAGCTTGATGAACAACTGTTCACTAGGGCACCCCTGGGGAAGACCAGGACCAATGGATACAAACTCCTGGAAGGCTGCTGCAGGCTTAATACCAGGAAAAACTCCTTCATAGTCAGGGTGTCCAGACTGGAATAAATTCCCACCAGAGGTGGTATAGTCACCTACCCTGGAGGTTTTCAAGAGGGGACTGGACAGTCCCCTCGCTTGGGTCACCTAACCCCAGTTGTCTTCCTGCCTACAGTGAGGGGGCTGGACCCGATGATCTGCAAGGTTCCTGCCAGCCCCTAAGGAGAAAGGAAGGGAAATGAAGTGGACATGGCAGGCAGGGAAAAAAGCTGATGTGAAGAGACTGTAACGGATGAGGAGGGAAAGGTTCAGAGTAAGCAAATATAAATATAATTCTCATTTAAATCCTAGCTAATCACAGGTTGTCTCCATACATTGTACCATCAGTCAGAAGTCATGGTGAGCAACGGCAACTCCTCATCAATGACTTCAGCCTGCAGCTTGAAACTCAGTGACACAGTGCCAAGACAGACAGGTCTAATTGCTCTCCTGATGCCATGAAACCATTTCCTCACATTTGCAAGGCAGATTGCAACATAATTTAAAATTCAAAGCATAATGTGTTCATCTATAGATACTTCATGTTATTAAGGCCTGGGTAAACAAAGCTTTGGCTGGGATGATCTAATTGGGAATGGTTCTGCTATGAGCAGAGAGTTGGACTAAATGACCCCCTGAGCTCCTTCCAACCCTAATTTTCTATGATTCTAAAGCAGGGAAACCACAGCAGCCAACATCCTGCTTCTATGAAATGTTGTCAATATATGCTTAAGAGATCCTGGGGCAGAAAATTCACTGTACAGGCAAAACCAATGTGTACAGTAGGGCTGTGTGAAGCTTCAGGTGCTGATTCAATTCGGAGGAGATTCTCCCCAATTCGGTGGTCAAATCTCCAAATCTGAATCAAATCAAGGGACCAATTAAAAGGCCCAAATTGATGCTAAGCTCTCTGAATCAATTCCAAAAAGATTCGGAGATCTTCGGCAATTCGGGCAGTCCCCGTGGGCTGCCACAGGGAGCTGGATCTGGACTCCATGCTGGTAAGTAGGGGGCGGGGGAGAAGAGGCTGGAGTAGGGGACCATGGGGGGACCACCCCCAGGCCCCATCTGT
>NW_005842718.1:614561-633096 GCF_000455745.1 Alligator sinensis
CGTGCCTCCCCGCCCGCCCCCCCCTCCCATTGTTTAAAAAAAAAAAAAAAGCCCGCACTCACTGGGTGCTGCAAGGCGGGTCAGGGGCAATCCCTGCTATCCATCGCTTCCCCATGCTGCATAGGGGGCTCTGCCATGAGCCCCTCCACCGACCACTGCCCACTCTCCCAACCCCTCCCCCCATGGCCACCCTGCCTGCCCCAGCTCCCAGCGCTTTAAAAAAAAACAAACAAAAAATCCCTTGAAGCTGGGGTATGAGATTCTCTCTTCCCTAACAAAGCTTTGGCTAACTTGGGGTCTATTTGTTTGCTTTTGACAGGGAACAGTATCAAAGTACAAATGACATTTTCAGGTGTTTGCAAACCTTGGGTGTGGACAGATACAACACATAACATGTTTCCGAGTGTAACGGTTCTGGATATCTTTTTTTTTTTTGTTAGTGTTTCAGGCCTGGCACATCCCTGGGCCAGAGCACTAAAAATCATCATGGCTGTGGTGGCCTCCCCTCTCTGTGAGAGAAGTGGAGCAGACTGCCAGTGCCATTCTGTAGCCCCCCCCCCCCCCCCCTGTCCCTCGGACCGGGAACCGACCACCCCCAGGAACCAGGAGGCCCGAAACAGAGAGGCAAGTAGAAATTGGGGACTGGAGGGAGCTGGACCCAGACTCCATGCTGGTAAGTAGGGGTGGGGAGGAGCTGGAGGAGGGGACTATGGGGGGACTGCCACCAGGCCCCATCCATTCCCGGCTTCTCCAGCCTTACCCATGGCTGGCCTGCCCACCCCAGCTCCCACTCCTGGTTGTGATTCTCCAAGTTCTCCTCCAGCAGGAGGTCATGGGGGTCTCCTGGCTCTGGCAGCAGGGGTGACAAGTTTCTCCTGGCTCCAGTGGCAGGGGAGCAGGGAGGTCTCCCAGCTCTGGTAGATGAAGCTCTCTGGGAGAGTGGAGACATAGCAGGAGAGCATCTGCTGACAGTCCAACTCACTCTCCCTCCACAGGAAGGGGCAAGCAGACCACTAAGGCATGCTGGAAGATCCAGTAGCCCCCGTCACACCCTGTATAGTATACAGACATCAGAAGTAAAGTGCTTCTTAATGGGGTCTCAACCCAACAGGTACTACTTTGGAGCACTTCAAAGGCATTTGAAATGCTTCAAATGAAACATCAGCCAGCATCCTTAACAGCTTCCATCTAAATAGCCCCAAATTTATATGGAATGGGTCTTCTAAGCAGTAAAACAAATTGTGGACAAATTGGAGAGAGTTCAGCGGAGGGCAACAAAAATGGTGAGGGGGCTGGGGGACATGACTTGTGAGGAAAGACTGAGGGAACTGGGCTTATTTAGCCTAGGGAAGAGAAGACTGAGAGGAGACTTAATAGCAGCCTTCAACTCCATGAAGGAGGGTTTGTTTGAAAGAGGATAGAGCCGGGCTGTTCTCAGTGGTGGCAGATGACAGAACAAGGAGCAATGGGCTCAAGTTGCAGCAAGGGAAGTTTGAGTTGAATATTAAGAAGAATTTTCTCACTAGGAGGGTAGTAAAGCACTGGAGCAGGTTACCCAGAGAGGTGATAGAAGCTCCATCCTTGGGGGTTTTCAAGACCCAGCTGGACAAAGCCTTAACTGGGATGATCTAGTTGGGGATGGTCCTGAGATCCCTCTCAACCCTCATTGTCTATGATTCTACAAATGCACCACACTATCGACTGCTATTCAAAAACACATTTTTAAGCACTTACTGCCCCTTCTTTGAGGGTAACTGTGTAAATTCAGAGATCTGAAGGTTTATCCCAGCCAGTGGGGGGGTTGTGTTTTTTTGAGAGATCACAAGAAATCAATACCTTTGATCTATCATGTGTTGCCACCATTTTTGGTTCCTCTGCATATATCCAACCACCATGAAGGTTAAGAATGTGTGCTCCATGCCAGAAGGTCAATTCAAAAGATGCACAATCTATAATAAATCAGGTCCTTGGTAAGACCACCTCCCTGAATATTACAGATCAACTTAATAAGGTCTTATGAATGTAAATAGTTAACAGGTGAACTGTTTAAGGCATGAATAGCTTGCAATATAGTTGATAACAAGTTCAAGGCTACTTCAGTTGTTTTAACAAACTTTGAAAGAATGGCAACTAACAAAAAATTGTGCTTTTCAAGTGAAAGTACAGACATGCTGGGAAGAAACAAGTACATCTAAATCCTTGAGATTTCAATGGGAAGAAGATCAGTCTTATTTATTTTTTCAGCAAATAACCCAGATTTCATCTAATGCACAGAAAGGGCAATGAGCCATCTGTGCTGAAGAGGAAATGATGCGAAGACAGCTCTTGGGTATATTGCAGGGAAGTCCAAAGAGTTAATTCCTCTGGGAACTTCCCCAGATATACATGACAAATAACTGAAGTGTAGTTTTAAATTTGAAGTGAATAGTTGGGGGGTGTTTGAAACAGAAGACCAAACAATAAAGTAATATCTACTGCAGTGAAGCTTCAAAATACCCTGAGCCTGGTAGCCAGAATGTCTGGCTGTTTCTTCCTCCCTTGGGAAACTTTGGGCTACTGTTTCCCATGGAAAGATTACTTGCTACAAGACTACAGGCAGTCCTTGGACTTACGACACGATTGGTTCCTGCAAACCGCGTCTTAAGTCAAAACATTGCAACTCAGAACCAATTTTCCCATAGGAAACAATGTTATAAATGGGGGATTGGTTCCTGAACCAAGGCCCAGTACCCTGTTTTCACCAAAAATAACCCAGAATGTTGTACTCAATCAATTATAGATGAGTAGTATAGCTACCTTAATGTATTTATATCATAAATAGCAATCATATTGATTTGGAAGGACTTCTTTGAGGTGACTTTGCTGGACTTTTTGAAGGGCTCTCGGTTGGACTTTTTGAAGGGTTCTTGGCTGGAGTCTTCTCAGGAGTCCTGGATGCAGGTTTTTCCAGAGTCTTGTCTACTTTCTTAAAGAAAGTGTCCAAGGAAATTTGAACAGACGTTCTCCAGGGTGATGGGCGACGCAGCGAACTTGTTCGTTGGCGTGGTGTCATGTCAGATCAAGCGCCGTAAAGCAGAAACTGATGTCAAAAGTTGGAACTATTTATAAATGTTGTAAGTGTGAAACGTTGCAACTTGAAACATTGCAAGTCGAGGAGTGCCTGTATATCTGCTACCTACTAGAAATGGGCTATATGTCCTCAGAAATGGCACAGTTGAAAATTGGTGTTAGGTGCCTAAGTGCTTCTGAAAATCCCATGAGGTTTCTAGCTGTATCTTTAGACATCTAAATACCTATAAAAGCCTGTCCCTAAATGACCTAGAAACACAGGCCTGGAAGGGATTTGAGGGTCATTAAGTTCACACCCTTGCTACTGCAGACAATTATGCCATGATGCTTTCCATGAAGTGGCTTGCTCAAGGCCTCAGAGAAAATCGCTGAATCAGCAAGGTATTGAACTCAAGTACCCCAATCGATGCCCCATCCATCACTTCTACTCGCACTGTCTGTTCCCTCCAACTTGCTCTACCTCTTTCCTGAATTAAACATATCAGAGCCTGCCTCTGCTGGTACTATATATACCATGACTCAGATTGTTCTTATTCCCACCCTTATCCCTCCTTCTCCTCTGACACTCCTGTGTCTGTCTTCATGCTGCTTGGCTAATTGAGACTGTCCAAATCTTCAGGCCAGGACCACAGGCCAGAATCCCCAATGTACTGCGATCAGCAACACCTGGTAGGCTTCATGCTGCCTGTGAAGAATTTCTCCTGTGCATCCCCTGCTACAGAAAGAGCCAGCATGCAGCGTCCCCATGCTTCAAAGTGGCAGCAGGGGCATTTTAACCAAAGCTCATCAAACAAGCTTTAATTGAAGCATCCCTGCCACCATTTTGAAGCGTGGGGACACCGAATATATGAGACACTGCAGATGCTTTAATTAGAAGCCACTCTAATTAAAGTGCCCCCTTCACACCCACGCACACCCCAGAGCATGTGTAAAGATGTCCATAAAGACCCTTCTCATTTTCCACATGCTGCTTTTGCAACAGGAGGCGGCAGGGGGAAGTCCAGAACCTCATTCTGTTATGGGTCTTCTTGATCCCAATGCCCAGCTGTCAAGCACACTAGAAAATGCTCTCAAAATGCAGTCATGTCCTCTCCAAACTGGAAAACCAAACCACAAACCCTCCCACAAAGCATCTCATAAACCAGTCTCACCAGTTTTGCACTGAAAAAGACAGTCAAACCAAAGAATTTGCAGAGCCTGATGTTCATAAGTATATACAATAAATAATAATACATACATATACATATATACACACACACACATACGTAGATTCAAATCACTGTCCTGATTCGATTCAGCCAAATCTGAAGATATTCGGTACCAAATCTTATTCGGTCATAGACTATACAAGCAGGCAGTGCCAGCGGGAGCAGCCGGACGAGCGCCAGCTTGAGCCGGCAGCCCTGGGAGAAGCCACAGGGGTTGGGGGGAATGACCAGGGAGCTGGGGGACCAAACTGGGAGCTGGAGGGAAGCCCCTGTTTGTTCACCCAGCCCTCGATCATTTCCCCCCCAGCTCCCAGTTCAATTTCCCAGCTCCCTATCATTCCCCCCAGCTTCTCCCAAGGCTGCCAGCACTGCCTGCCTTGCCCCAGGTGTGGGGGGGAGCAGGCAGACGAGCCGCAGCTTGATCCAGCAGCCCCAAGAGAAGCTGCAGGGGCTGAGGGAATGAACAGGGGCTTTCTCCCAGCTCCCGGTTCAATCCCCCAGCTCCCAATCATTCCCCTAGCTCCCCAATCATTCCCCGCCAGCCCGCTGGCTCAAGCCAGGGCTCGTCTGGCTGCTCCCCCAGCTGCTTCCATCAGCACTGCTTAACGCCTGTCTGTACAGTCTATGGCCAAACCTCCGAATTTCTCCAATTCGATTCAGAGAGATTAACGGGTCTCCTGATTCTATTCTGATTCGGAGATTCGGCTGCCGAATCTCCTCCGAATTGAATCGGCTACTGAAGCTTCGCACAGCCCTAATACACACACACACACAATTATACAATTGAGTGTATATATATGAGAGGAGGAGCGAGGGAAAGGAGGGCTTTGGCACTTATTCTCCATCTCTGCCGGATCACAAACCATTCAAAAAGTGCAAAATATGGTACAAACCACAGGAGGTACTGCACACATCTAAGATTGTATGTAAAAATACAAACTCAGAAAATCAACTCTTAGCTATATAAGAGGTATCTGCAAAAACTACAGCTGAACTAGTTTATTTTTAAAAGCACTTCCCAAAGGGTGTGAGACCTGAAGGAGTAGACAGGGAACAGCAACATCTCTTATGCTTATGCTGTGAGCTCTCCACTGTCTCCATTTTCACTATTTGAAATAAAAACTAGGAATTCTCTAGTCGTCATGGTTGTGAATTAAACCTTCAAAATGTGACTCTCATGTGAACCTGCTTTCACCTGGATGTTAGATGAGCTGTTTTCTGAAAAAAACCAAACAAACAAAACAAAAAACCCCCAAAAGCAGGACCCTGACTCTGTAGTCTGTGGGGGGACCATCATGTTTGTGTGTTGTATGGAGCAATGGTTTAACATGAAGTACAGTATCTCCCAGTATCTCTATCTCTCCCCTTCTTCATCTCTCCACTCTGAGAGTGTCTCTCACCCTCCTGTTAAGTTTTAACTACCCCCTCATCTAGTATTATGATCTGGTATATAGCCACATACTGTTCCTCACATAAATATCCAGTCTGCAAATGCACCATTTTTCTACCCTCTTACATGGAGCATTTTGCACTTATGTTATTCGCTACAACCTGACAAGTCACCCCGCATCTTTGAGTACAAAGTATTTTCCTTGGCTTTGCTGGTACTGGTGCAGTGACTAATGCTGTGGTGCAGAAACAGCCACCCCTTGTATACGAGGTTGTAGATAAAAATACAAACCAAGGCGATCAGTCTTAGATATTATAGACCACCCACCACTTATTGTTTTTTGCATTACAGCGGATCCTAGACTCCAGCCCAGAACAAAGCATTGTCCAGTAATTAGGATGTTGACTTAGGAATCAGAATAGGACCCTCTCCTGTAGAGACTCCTGTTGTTATACTATATGTAATGATTCCTGAGTATTACTAGTCTTTAAGATAAGGTTGCCAGCTGGGTCCTCAAAGATCAAGTCATTTAGAAGCCATGCTGCCATCACAAGGCCAATTATTAGTGCAGATCACACATTGCTAAAGAGATGATCCGACATGGACCTCTTCTCCTGCCCGTGATCATTCAGACCATTGCTTCTCGCCCAACAACCAGGGAACAAACATCCTCTTGGCCATTCCAACGATTACGTCCATAAGGAAGATATTTCATAAGTGTTTTAACTTCTTTTAATAAGTTGAGCTACCAGAAATAAGGAAGAACTGCCAGTGTTTTGTGGGTTTTGTGACCCAACCACACACTACAGCCTACCGTTAAGTGCTCCATCGATTGACCACCAGGGCTTATGCAAGGCCGGAGGCACTCTGCAATCTTCAGCTTTTCTGTCTGCAGTGGATTTAGCAATTTTTTTTTTCATAAAGGGCTAAAAGCAGCACGAGCTTTGTGTGAGCAACTGAACCTGTGAATTTCCAAATAGGATCAGCACAGAGCTGACGTAGCCCTGACCGCGTCCTGAGACGGTGTTAAGTCACGGTAACTAGGATCAATGCCACGTGCAGGAAAGCTGGCTGGCTTAAGACCCCCCTGAGATGTTTTTTGCTTGAACTTTAGGTGTCTCATGTCCCTCCAGCTGGGCAAGGATCAAATAAGTACACAGGGGAGATTGGCAGTGCAGGCTTAGAGCCAGAGCAAAACTCTCAATAACTCAGCATGGGACAGCCTCAGGCTTGCTCGGCGGATAGAAAACACTAGCAGGGAAAATTCCACTGGCCTCTTGGATTCACTCCCCAGCAATTTCAGAGGCCTGATTTCTTATGGGAAGTGTCAAAACGTACAAATACGCAAGGCTTTTGCACCTACATATTCAGACTGGCAGAAGGGCAGGCTTTTTACAAGTCGCTGAAATAAGTAACGGAGAAAACTATGTGAAGGATGGAATTAAGATTTGGGGAATGGGGAGTGAAAGGAATAAGTAAGGGTACAAGGCTCTGCTGATCTGGGAAATGTTTGTGCTGGAAGCAAATGCACTGCCAGCAAAGCCACAAGTGCAGAACCAGGGGGAGATAATGCCATTATATGGGAGATAGATGACAGTCCTCTGTGCACAGTGAATTCATCTTACATGTACTTTCTTTGCATGTGTGCAAGTCAGCACTGTACTAGACTCCTGGGGGCCCCGGGCAAACTTTTAGTATTGGGCCCCCCTTCACCAATGATGATGATGATAATAATAATAACAATAATAATATTGCCATTTTGGGGCCCCCTTTCCATCCGGGCCCCAAGCAGCTGCCTGGTTCACCCATGCCTGTGCCCAGTCCTGGTACACATACACATATACATGCCCTCCTTTCTTTTGCTGGATACCACCAACACTAATATTACTCCTTAATACTGTACTAAGTTTCCAGATGTGTACAGGGACAAGACCCTCGAACATCCAATGGTCCCACCGATTCTCTCGGCATGTTCCACAGGTCAAACCCGGCTCTGATTAACACCCTTGTAGCCAAATGGTGTCCAGTGTATTTTCATAGAGTGCAACTTGGCAAACGTTTCTTTGATGCCAAGAAAAAAGGGACTCTGCCTCATTTGTTATTAATGACATTGTCAGACCTAACAGGGGCAACATGCTATAAAAACTATTTGGGGGTTTTTTTTGGGGGGGGTGTTAAATAATTGCATCATTTTAGGAAGCTGCAGACCCCCTGTTGCTGTGTCACTGGCTTTTGGAAAAGATATATTGTATTGCCAGGATCTTTCATGAAGCAGGGTGGGCCCCTGAGATAATGAATAAGCAAAAGCAAGACAACAGTTCATTCAAAGGGGGAACAGAGGGGGAAAAAAAGAGCACAGTACTGTGTTGATTGCTATGAGACAAAAGATACCACCAAAAAAAAAAAAAAAAGCCTGTTATTGCCAAGCCGTTTACTGAAATGCGATTGCCCTCTGGTGGTCATTCATCTAGAAATACACAGTAATCATGATATTATCTAGTCCATACCCCTCTTCCACAGTATCTCATAACAGATTGAACACAAAGATCCTGCCTCTTAAAAATGCAAATCCATGAAGCTTATTCTGGGGCCCATATTTGCAACAAGGAAAAAGGGGTCGGAAGGAAGAAAACTAAAACGTAGAGCAACAAATCTTCTAAGAAGCATTGGCAAAAGAGAGAAATTCAAGTCAGAGAGCGTAAGGGCTACAAGGAGCAAAAGACCCCGAGTCTGATTATTTATGTAAGAGAAAAGAAAGGTATTTAACTGCATCAAAGGCCATTAAGCAGAGCGATGGCCTTGTTAAAGGCTATGCTGTGGAATTAAAGGAGCAATAGTTCCTAAACAGCATTTATTGCTGCTAGCAGCGGGAGCCCCCTGGTGGTTAATTATGCAGTCATATCTTTCTGCAGTGCAACAAATCACGGGGAAAAAAATGTAAAAGAGCGAAACCCAGAGGGTACCAGGAAGGTGAGAGAAGCAGCACGTATGCAAGGCTTCTGAGCAAAGCATTGAGTTCAGCCTAAAACAGCTGAGTTCAAATGAAGAGTAACAACTGCCAAGAAGGATAATCATTCATGGCTCGGTCACCAAAATGTGAAAAGAACATAACAATACGGGATGATCACCGCACGAGCAAGCAACATTTGCATCCTCATACACTGTACAGCAGACACCTGCTCCCTGCCCAGGTCGCATCTTGAATTAACATTTTCAAGGCACGTTTTTATTTCTGCCAATGACACAGAATTAGGAGGCAGGGGATATCTGCGCTTTATAAATGAACCAAAGTAGATATATAGGCAATAGGGCAAAGCGATACAGCACAAACCTCTGTGAGCTGAAGCTCTGTCCATCAGATGCATCTGATGAAGGGAGCTTCAGTTTATGAAAGCTGGTGCTGTGTATTATACATGCACACTTCAGTTAGTCTACAAGGTGTAAATCTACACTGCCTTCTGCTTGACTTCAGATGAACATGGCTAATGATGCCGCGATGACATAGGATTATCAAGGCTACTGTTATGCCTCCAACATCAGCAGGGATAGTCCCACGGCTCTCTTTATTCTGCATTCTCTACTGACAGGACAGAGATTATAAGGTCAAGAAGGGACCGGCATGTATTTTTAGTGTGGACTCCTTTATAATGTGGGCCATAAAAAAACATCACCCAAAGAATCCTGCTTCAGACCTAACAAGGTGCGGATGAACTAGAGTATATCTTTTAGCAATCTGTGATGACATAAAGCAGACAGAACAAAATGTTATTTCCAGTGAAGGTTTTCAGACCATAAGTCGGATCGGCAAGACTCACAGGTAACAGCCCTGTCTGGGGTAAGTACATACAAGTGCCAAAGACCCGGCTATGGAAATAACGTAGAACAGCAAGAGGCCCTCAGCACAGAGTTTGTTTAAAATTAAATCACAAAAACCTTTAACCAGATCTATGAATCTACACAAAATCCTTCTTGGGGATTCATAGCCAAGTAGAATGAACCCGGCTGCATCTCATCCTTCAGAGGCCGGCATCAATTATTGATTTCAGTGGAAGCCACCTGAAAAGGGGAATGATACAGATGATGAAAAGCAGCTCTTTTAGGGACTATTCAGAATGGCAATGGCCTTGGGCATTGCAGGCTCCAAGGGGAAATAAGGATTAATTGTTGCAAGTACACTCCTTCACCAACTGCCGGCACCATCGTAGTTCTCTGTTGGCCTCACCGGTTTGGTTTTCACTACTGTCTTAATTTGTCCTTTGGGAGAAGGGAGTTGCACACAGAGAGTCCTTCAGATGTGTCCTCGGCCTTCACCTCAACAGGCCTGAGATCAAAAATCTGACTGATGGATGCAACCGGACAGTTAAGAGAAGAGCCTCCAGGATTACTAGGTCAAAGTCTCTATTATTACTGGCTATGTTTACAGGGGTGTCTAGGGACCTTAGTGAGGATTGGGGCTTCATTATGCACAGCACCATATATTGGGAATAAGTTCACTTTCTGACCCATTTCTGAATCTAACCTATTTTACAATCTAACCTATTTCTGAATGTCTGTAGTAATATGAACTACATGCAACACTACTGGTTTGTTTTATTGCTGAATTACCACGACTCCTAATGCCAAGTTGCAGCAAGGGAGGGAGTGTGAGTGTGAGTCCACTTTCTTCTGGATCTTCTCATTTCCTTTCCCTGTAAATACCGGGTGCTCCATCTCTCACCTCCATCATGCATAAACCACACCCTCTCAATTCTTCTGCACAACCAGTTTTCTCTGGTCCTCTCTTGACCTGTCCTTCCAAATATTTCCTGTAAAACTTTCCAGCTACTTTTGAAACCAACTTGTCTGGCACCCTTTCACCTTTCTTTTCTTCCCATTGCCCAGCTTTCCTTCTCTTCTCCATCACAGGCTCATCAGTCATAGGATCATAGACAATGAGGGCTGGAAGGGACCTCAGGAGGTCACATCTAGTCCAACCCCTTGCTCAAAGCAGGACCAGCCCCAACTACATCATGCTAGCCAGGGCTATGTCAAGCCAGGCCTTAAACACCTCCAAAGATGGAGCTTCCCCCACCTCTCTAGGTAACCTGTTGCAGTGCTTTACCACCCTCCTAGTGAGAATTTTTCCTAATATCCAACCTAAACTTCCTTTGCTGCAACTTGAGCCCATTGCTCATTTTTCTGTCATCTGCCCCCACTGAGAACAGCCCAGCTCCATCCTCTTTGCAGCCACCTTTCAGGTAGTTGAAGGCTGCTATTAAATCCCCTCTCAGTCTTCACTTCTGCAGACTAAATCACCCCAGTTCCCTCCATAAACCCAGTTGTGCCTTACTCTCATTCTCACAGTAACCCTTCAGCTGTCCTGCCTGTCCCCTGTTATTGAGAAAGTGCTGAGGAAATGAGCATTTAGGTCAAAGACTGATCAGGGGATGCACGTGGCTGCTTCTGAAGGCAGAGCAGATTGCAAGCTTGCAGCCATAGGCCAGGAGAGACGAGATGACTTCCTTCGGTCAAGCAAGAGGGACGAGCTGTCACTCGCTGACCGTGTTTGTCCGACTCCCGTAACCTCCCCATGGGTCAGCGGGTTTGGAGCACTCAAGAACTAGCCACCTTGGCTCCACCACGTACTTGAAGCGTCCCAAAAGGGTATTTTCAGTCCAGATCCTCTGGCCCCTCCCATGGCTGGAAAATAAGAAAATGTTGATCCCCACCCCCCATGCGTTTCCCACATGACTGACCACACAACTATTAATAACAGCACCCTTTGCCGGCTCAGCTGGACACACTCATTCCCTCCGGGGAGCAGGAAACCACTGGTGCCTTCCCTTCCGCAGGGAAGCGATGTGCGACTGGACGGCCAGCAGCTTGGCTTTGGTGCGGACCATGCCGGTTTGGTGATCGGAAAACGGCTCTTCCTGCAGGGCGCTGGCAAACATGAAAGGCTTGGGGTTGCTTCTCGGTTGCCTGCTTTGCATCTTCAAAAAGGGTGAGTGCTGAATGGCTACCAATGCCTCTGCTTTCACCGCTGTTCCTCTCCCTGCTCTGGCCTGGTGCCCATGGGACTGCCCAAGGCAGCTAGTTCCCTAGGACTTGTGAGTCCATCGTGTTGCTCTGCTGCGTCCCTCAATCCCAAGTGTTAAACACGGCTCACGGCCTGTGGAAAGAACAGGATGAGAGCCCTGCCTCTGTGGCTACGCGAGACAGTCGCGCGACTCTCCCTGTGCACGCTGGCACAGCTAGCTGCAAGCTCAGCCATTTATAATGATCTAAGTTTCTCCTGCATTTTCAATTGGCTTATAACATTTTTCACTGCTTGTCCTGAAGTGCTGCATAGTGTTCTCAGGAACAATTACACAGCAGAGGTAGTTTGCTCCAGAGCTGGGATCATAGCACCGCATCCAAATGCAGGCTTCCTTTTAAACGTGCCTTTAAATCTCATGAAAAATTAATGGTATTTTGCACGTACACATGTATTTTTGAAGTAAGGTTTTGTTACTGTGTCAGGACCAATATCATCATTATCAGTGTGTATGTAGATCTCCTTTTCAGGACACAAAATGAATGCACATAAAGTCCTTTATCCCAGATTTGGTTTTTGATACCAAGGGAAAGATGTTTTCCAGCAGACACTGAAGTATAAAGCAAGGGGGAGGGGGGGGGGGGGGGGGGGGGGTATGGTTTTATAGAAATACTCACAGCATCAGATGATCTCAAAATGCCATATAAAGACAGCTCACTTAAAAATCCCCCACCTGCCTTTGGAAACTAATCCACCATGTGACTTGTACTATGAAATAGTCTTTTAGCTGCTAGTTACAAATGACATTCCCTCTTCCCTATGAAAATGTGCAGTCCAGGGGCACGGCACGGCTGGGTAAAGAACAAGAGGAGCCGAGGCAAGACTGACATGACAGGCTGTCCTGGCAAGATTTAATTGCGAGGGCGTGTGTGACTACACAGGGGACAATTAGTCATACACAAGACGCTGACTGTTATCTACTATCAGCACCTAGGGTCTGCAGGAGTTTCCATAGGAAGGGACAGAGCTTAGAACAAAAGAGATAAAGTGTTTTTGATCACTAGTTCTCACTTTATAGGGAAAAAAAGGTATACTTGCTAGAAGCACAGTCATCCCTTACCCCAAGTCTAAAACTGGCCTGTGCTAAACAAGAAGTGGTGGTATAGATGGCGAATCACATACATCCAGATCAGTTCCTCCATTCAAATTAGTCTGCATCTGCCACTAATGATTCATGCTCCATAGCATGAGCTACACACATACGGTGTGACCAGTTGTGTCAATCCCGCACACTACAGACACCGGACACCAGATACCCAAAGAGGCTCACGATCAGTGAGGCTGTCGGTACACAAGTGAGGCTTCTCCAGGTCCCACAAACCCTCATCAAACCACAGGGGAAAGAGATAGTTATGTAGTATCAAACTCACTACCACAAGGCAGAGAGGCAAGCTCATTAGCATGGGTATTATAGGCCCTCCCTGCTCAGAGCCTGTAAACTTTATGGACTCTCAGCTTCCCTCTTTGGTCACGTAACCTGGCTTATTGCATCAATGTTAATATTGCACCATGTTGTTATACAGAATGCCTTTGCAACTGTGTTGGAGGTTTTAATGTGCTGGCATGTGGGCAACTATAGGTAAAGAGCTTTGCCTAGGAGAACCGAGTCCTGTATTGGCCTTTGCCCATCAGAAAGCATGCAATAGACCAGGGCTGGGCAGGATGCGGCCCACCAGGCCATTGCATCTGGCCTGCAGGGACCCTAAAAAATTTAAAAGATTAATATTTATCTGCCTCTGGCTGCCTGTCATGCAACCCTCAATGGCTTGCCAAAACTCAGTAACCGGCCCTCCACCCGAAAGAATTGCCTACCCCTGCAATAGACCCACATCATCTGCATAGTCCCAGGGATGTCTGCCAAGTGTCGTGGAAGGACACCATGTGTACCAAAACTTAGATAAACCACTAATTATCTCTGTCTAGACTTTTATCCCACATTCATCACTGTGGCTTCTGAGCACCCCAAAGAAGTCAAGCAGAATTGCAGGAGCTCAGCATTTTCGAAAACCAGGCCACTAAATTTTTCCACTTGTTCTGGTGCCTGCTAGTCAAGGAAAGGCTTCTGCTGTAATGAAGTTGTCAGGACAGGATTCTTTGTCTCTCCCTGTCCTGAAAGTATTACCTGGTGCCACAGCTGTTGCAGTTGCCACCAAGGCACAGCACTTCTCAGAAGTTCACTTTGCAGAAGCTAGCAGGTCTGGTGAGGCCAGCTGTGGGAGATTTTGGTTCTTTCACATATTCCACAAGCTGGACCTTTTTACTCATGTCAGGTCTGAATGATGATGAGACAGAAAGATCAGATTTAGCCCTGATATAAAGGCAGTGCACTGACTGCACTAGTTTCCCAGGGTGGGATCTGTCATGTGTATCAGCAAGAGAACATTTAATACCAAAGTCATTGACCTGCTGGCAACTTCTGCACTGGAGAACTCAGAGCCCAGCTCATGGGAAAGGACCTGTTTATGGAAGTCGGTGGTTGCTGTGGGGTGAGACAATATCCCATGCTGTGGGGACAGAGGTCTGTTTCTAATAGTGCCAGTCTCAGTGTCAGAGGCCCCATCATCCCTTCAAGACACGTGTCCTGCAGGATTCGTTGAATTGGCACAAGCAGCACGTCAGGTCTAGTTTACATCACGAAGCTTTGCTGACCTAGCTATGTCAGGGACAGGTGTGAAAAGATCATACTCCCTATGCTGGCAGAACCCAACATGGATGCAGCCCTGCCATAGGAGCTGACTTCTGCCAGCTTAGTGTTGTTCAGGGAAGTGGGGTAATTATAATACAAGAATCGCCTCTCCTGCCAACATAAGCCACATCTCCAGAGTCCCTACCATGTCAACAGAGCTATAGACAGTGCAGCTCAAAATGTGCACAAGGCTTTAATCTGCCTTTACATCCCACGGGACATAGGTTACTTAACAAAGCTACAGGTCTCTCTGTGTTGAGATAATATCAAAAGCCATAAGACCCTTCCAGGAACAGGATTTCAAGGAATTGGGTAACAAATAGGATGACATGCCAATGCATGCACTCATACTGAACCCCCTGGGGTTAAGCACTTGATCATGATCAAAATAACTCTTCTTAAAAAAAAAAAAGTAATATTTCAAGCTTTATATGTTTGCAAGATAGCTTGAGGAACAAAAAAAGAGTGAGAAAAGAAGTAGGCATGGATCTTACTCAAAGGATGGAGTATCCATTTGATGAGCAAGAATGGAGCAGGTAAGACAAGGATTCCTGATCTTTCTCAATGGTTCAGTTCTTCAGGTTGGCTATACTAGCCTTCATGGTCTTTCGAGCCTCTGAATTCAATTCCTTTATTTCTAGGTTTGCAGTTCAATGGCTGGTCCATTAAGGTTCCATCAGATGCTACCGGTGAAATTGGAAAGAGCATTGTTCTGCCCTGTACCTTCACACACCCCCATAAAACCTTTGACCGGACTCTCACAGCCATTTGGAGGATCAAAGAGCCTTACAACGGGACAGTGGTTTTCAAGTGTGTGGCTCACAGTTCAAGTGAACTCTGTAAAACTGCAACCAGCTACAAGAACAGGTACAAACTGCTTGGGAACCCAAGGCACAACAACCTTTCCATCAAGATTGACAATCTGACGTGGAGCGACAGCAACAGATATTTCTGCCGGGTAGAGTTTTCTGGAGATCTTCATGATAAGTATGAAGGCAGAACTGGGATCAGGCTCCATCTGATCGGTAAGAGAACACTAAATACAAAAGTAGGCTGAATAACCACGTAAGGAAGCTAAAGAGACGGGAAGATTTGGATAGTGGAGATGCTACTCCAGACTGGTTGCTACAAAATTTGCTAGACCACACTCTGCCAAGGGTATTGTACTCCCCAACACTGCCTAGTTTTGAGAGACTGTATAATACCAGAACCAGACACTTTCCTGAGGTGCTATGGAAAACCAGACACTTTCCATAGCTTAGGTACTATGGGGATGAGCATGGAATAGGAGCTAGAACAGAATGCCACATAACAGAACAGAGTCCATAGGGATGGTGGCAAGGTAAAGGGTGGGTTTACAGCCATAAGAAGTAAGAAGAAAACAATCAGGAAAGTTTACCCAAGTTGAATAGCTCACCAGGCTCATGTGATTAAGGCACATCATTTTCCACAGCTCATGGCAGGTGGTATGTAAGGGAGTAAAGCAACTACCCCATCCGGCCACCTTGGACTCTCCAAGCCTGGAGACTCTTCAGCCTGGTCAGCCTGCAGTGAGGCTTCAAACCCCTTCTGGAGTCATACAAGGATACTTGACCCTCTCTGCCATCATCTCTATGTACCACAAGAATGAATGAGACTGGAACTACTGGATAGCGCCAGTCCTGACCTTCACTGCTATTCCCCTGTAGTGTAAGATTTGCTCCATCACCCCCTCCACTGCATCCTATCCTCTACCCCACAAAAGAGGTGCACATTGAGGGACATGGTGGCTCACAGCACTCACAGTAGATAACAGAGGGGCCCTGTGCGACTGATATAGTCAGTGCACAGAGAAGATGGGGCTCAACATCCATTGCAGGGTGGGAGGGTTGTCTTTGCCAGACCTTACAACAGTCAGAGCAAGAGGTTGATGGGTAAGAGGACCACCTACCAAGACACTGGACAGGGGGAAGAGCCAAATGGTAGTAATATTTGCAGATGTGAACATAATTTTACACCTTAAAAAGTGATCAAGGGCATGAGGATATCCTAGATTACTAGAAGGTAAGCTGGGCTGTGATTACGGAGCATGTCATCTACCCCATGGTAACTGCCCACACGTATGCTCTTACCTTATGGTGAATGTGAGTGAGCTTACCCCTCGGTGAAAGTAGTGTTCATGCATCGAACATGAAGTCCACAATTCATCTGGGTCCTGAAGCTATGGAGAGTATTGACAGTGGGGGAAGGAGCCATCATTGTGCTGTGTCCATAAGGTGCTTAGTCTTTTCCCAGCTGCATCCTGATACCACAGCAAGATCCAAATAATGATCCTGAACTTGGTATTGGACAGGAGCCCTTCAAGCCTCAAATAAGATGTGAGGTCCATTGTGCTAAGTACCGTATTTTCCCACATACCACCCCTCTCCCCCCCACCTCACCCCAAATAACATGTGCTCCTTACTTTGGGACACCAGAATGAAGACAAAAATATTGTTTTTCCAGTCATGTCCAAATGCTGACTGCAGGGGATCCTGACTGCTGTGGCTGTGGTGGTGAGAGGGTTAACACTGCAGGTCTGCCCCTAGGTAAACTCCACCTCCTCCATCCCAGAGGCTAGCCAAAGGAGAACAGCAGTGTCTCCCTGCTTCTATTCCAGCAAAGAGATGTCAACCTCCCCTCTTAAGACATGTGCCCCAGTTTTGGAGGGCTGATTCTTGGGGCAAGGGTGCATGTGGTATGTGGGTAAATATGGTACTATGCAGACACATAATAGAAAGGGCTTTCAGGAGCCCACAATCTAACCAGACATGATAGATAATGGGTGGGATGGAGCGAGTTGCCAATGGTCGCACAGTATCGGTGTGCAGAGTCCCAAGGCGAGGCCTCACCCCGGCCCACATTGCCTTCATGGAGGGTTAGAAAGCTTTCCCGGCACAGGAATCCAATGCGGAGAGGTCAGTGGTGCATCAGGGCTGTGTTTTCTTTCAGCTGATAATTTGGGAGGAAAATAACACCCTTTCTTCTAGTTCCTTCCCGTCCCGCTCTACACTGGGTGTAGCATCATTGGTGTGAAATGGCTACACCACTTTTCCCCAGAGGCTACCTAGACTTCAAACAACAGACATGTGATCCTGCCATGGGGCACGCACTCTGCAAAGCAAGAATGAACATTCGGTATCACGAACCGTTCTTAATATAGTGAGAGTGTTAGAAACGCATAGTAATTGTCACCTCTCTAATGCTTTGCCTCTGTGGAAAGCTCTTTGCAATTGCTAATTTATTCACGCAATGCCTCCACAGAGAGCCAACTTGTAGCTCATTCATGGCAGCAGCATGAGGAGAACCAGGCAGTCTTCACGGCACAAGCTGGGTGAAATGTTCAAACTGAACTGCACTGCGGGTGGAAGGGAATTTGACCATTACAATTCCCTCTATTCTATAACAAGACCAGTAACAAGGAGATGGAAGGAGAACCCAGGTCGCCGCATTCCCAGTCCAGGGCTCTGTTCAATAGGACATGATGCTTCTCTCCAAATTGTGGGCATGATGGGAAAATCTAGCAAATAGGAGAGGGGAGGGAAGGAGAACGTGGGGGGTGACAAGAGGATGGATGTCAAGGTTACGAAGTCGTAAGCCTGTGTGAATCCATTAAGATCAACAGTCGTTCTCAATGCCGAGCCCGAACCAACAACAGATTTGAATCTGAACTGTGTTCTTCATCCCTTCTTGTGACCTCCACAGCTGCCCCCAGGATCATTAACATCACAGTAAGCTCCAACGAGGATCATACCTTCAAAGCCCGCTGCACAGCTGATGGGGAACCACTGCCCTCTCTGACCTGGACCGGCCCTCTGTCCAGCAATTCCTCCTCCGTCACAAGCATGAACCACCAGATAACCAAAGAGCTGCACCACCTGACTCACGATGGAAAATACGTATGCACAGCGGAGAACAGCCACGGGAGGGCGGAGGGGGCAGTGTACTTCTATAAATTCAAAGGAGCAAATAGCAACTCGATTCTGATCCTGATTTGTATTGCGCTAGGAGTCAAGGCGCTCATGCTGCTGGCAATAGCAGGGATTGGTCTTCTGTGGAAAGGAGGTACACGCGGTTAGCTCTTTCCC